>NW_025047681.1:3875890-3879126 GCF_018831695.1 Puntigrus tetrazona
CCCCTATAGCATCCCCTTGCAGTACTCAGACAATAGTTTGATATTCTTGCATATGTCCGATTATGCAAGCCTTGTCAACTGAGGAACATAAGCAACATAAATAACACTGCATGCAGTATTAAACACAGAGAAAGAGACTCACCGTCTGCTGTGTGCATGAGCTTATGACTTTTCAGAGTGCATTTAGACTTGAACTTTTTTCCGCAGAGGTCACAAAGATGAGTTTTCTCAGTACTGTGTCTGTTCATGTGAGCTTTGAGGTTGCTTTTACTTCTTGAAGCATAATCACATTGTGAACATTTGTACGGTTTCAGTCCTGGAGACAGGAACAGAACAAAATCAGTACACTGAGGTGGTTCTTTTACATTTAGTCATTTTGTAGATGCTTTTATCCAAAGTGAATTACAATTGGGGAATTTAAGTGCATACGATTGATGACAAGGTTAAAAAAATAAAAATAAAAAGACATAAAACCCACCTTCATGAGCCCATATGTGCTGCTGAAGATCTGCTCCGTTCCTTGTGAAGAAACAATCACAGTACGGGCATTTGGAGGCTCGTTTCCCGATCACTCCTTTCACATGTACACGTATTCCCAACGTTTCCGAGATGTGGTTCAGAGACACATCTGTACAGCAACAGCACATTCATTACTTTAGGGCTCTTGTGGGTAATTTGAGAGTGTTTTATTTGTAATTACCTGGATGGTTGCTTTTTATATGAGCTCTAACTTTGTCCTCAGGAACAGACTCTTGACATACTGGGCATGTAAAACTTCTTTTGACCTAACGATGTGAAATAAATAAGATCCGATGAAGATGCAATTTCGCCAAACATCTCAAGGATAAGCAGACTACGAACACTCACTATGTCTGAATGGGTTTTGAGATGAGCCTGAAGCTTGTATTTGTCAGGTGTACAGTACTGGCATCCCTCAGAGGGACACTTCAGTAGGATGTCAGAATGCCTCTGGATGACGTGCCTCTTCAGGCAGTTTTTAGTGATGGAGGAATAATTGCACTGAGAACAGTAATGGAGGTGCTCTTTCGTGTGAGTTCGCACATGTGTATTGTAGTGCACCTGATACCAGAAAAGCTTACCTGTTACAAAGAGTTATAGAAAGACAATAGTTAAATATGATAATTAAAAAGCAGGTTATTCATATTCATAGATAATCAATTACGCATGGCCAGTCCTAGTTCTGGAGATCTGCCGACCTGCAGAGTTAATTTCCAACCCTACTACAACACTGTCTGCAATTATCAACCGGTTCCTGAAGAACTAAATTAGCTGGTTCAGCTGTTTGATCAGAGCTAAACTTTGCAAGATAATAGGATCTCCAGGAACAGGAATGTGCATTCTTGTATTAGATACTAGATTTTCATACCACAGTATTCACATTCAAGGTCTCCGTACACTTTCCGAATCTGTTCAAACACTTCCATGTTAAGCTGTCGCTTTTGCATCTGCTCTACAATCTGCTTGAAAGCAGATATCTCTTCTTGCTCTGAACTGAGCAAGTCCTCATCTGCGTTAGTTTGTGGAACAATCGCCTCTTCCTCGCTTTGAGGAAATGTATCCTTTGATATTAACTGCTCAGAGTGCGCTTGTGCTTTATCTGGTGTTAAAGGTGAAGGTCCTCCAGCAGGATTCTGATCTTCTGTCAAACTGCACTCCATTTTAATTGGATCATCTTGAAGTTGTGGGACATTTATTTCATCTTCACAAGCCATCTCTTGTGTTTGTCCTGCTTCAGATGTGTCTGGCTTGTTTATACTATCTGAAATGGGATTTTCATCCTTTGAGGTCTGTATAAGAAGGTCTGACTCCACCACTAAACTATCAGAGCATTGAGTCTGAAGGTCCTCTTGAACCATGCAAGTTATTTCTGTGGTTAACAACTCCTGGGCGTTGAGCTGCGACAGCTCTTCTGTGATCTTAAGCTCGTCTTGGTTCAACATGTCCTTCTGAATGTCATCGCCTGGTTTGAGCAAGCAAAAACTGGAATTGATGGAGTCTGCAAAAGCAGAGGGTTCATCTGATTCTTGGTGCAACTCTCTGAGATGGGATCGAAGTCGCACAGAGCTGACGAATTTTTCCTGGCAAATTGCACACACGTAGATGAAGGGATGCTTTCGGATGTGGGCTTGCAAGGCTGGAAATTTGGTCGAGCCGTGATCGCAGAGTTCGCAGCCGAAGGGTCTCTTGTTGCCATGAACCATCATATGACGGTCGCGCTCGAGCTCATTCTTGAACTTCCGGTCGCATATTTGACAGTTGTACAGAAGCTGTCTTTTGCCCTCCCTGGTCTGGAGGCTGTACTCATTGTAGGAGTCCTGCACCTTTTTGTCGTTCATGTCATGAGTCTCACGAATGTGTTTTAGAAGGTTCTTCACATCAGAGTATTTCTTCTTGCAGAATTGGCAGTGCTGCTTGATTTTCTTGTGCACTCGCTCCACGTGCACTTTGAGGTGTCCTTTGCTGAGGCAATTAAATGAGCACAGCTCACAGCTGAATTTCTCCCCGGTGTGTTTCCGCATGTGAACGCTAAGATTGGCCTTTATAGCGCTGGCGTAGTCACACTGCGGGCACTTGAATGGTTTCTCATTGGTGTGAATTCTTAAGTGAGCCTGCAATGAATGTTTGAACTTGAAGACTTTATTGCAGTATTCACATGTGAAGATTTTAAGCTGCGTCTGTCCTAATCTGTAACAAGAAATATGTTTTGTTAATATCATTGTGCCAAATAATTTTACAAGATCAGTACAAATGAGCATACAACTTTTGTAGGTCAAGTAGCTTTAATCAGGGTCTTACATATTTTGACCTAATAAATTATTATAATTATAATTTTTTTACATTTATTACCTTTCCATAATTTCTGGACTACTGCTTAGAGATAAAATGTTAGTGGTAGATTAAATAAATTAATAATTAATCACTCAATCAATTTATAAATATATATTTAAAATAAGTCATGTCTAGCAATTCCATAATATATTTACTAAAATTTTCTATGATTTTGTTTAGAAAATAATTGCATTGAAACATTTCCAAATACGATTCTTATAATGCATATTACTAATAAAACAAATAAGTTAAATATATTTACAGTAAGAAAATTAAAAAAAATTCATGGAAAATTATCTTTACTTAATATTGTAAAGATTTTTGGTATTTAAGAAAAATCCTTTTTTTTTTCCATACAATGTATTTTTGGCTATTGTTACTAATAT
>NW_025047681.1:3879226-3879339 GCF_018831695.1 Puntigrus tetrazona
CGCTTTGCCTGAAGCTCTTGCCGCAGAGCTCGCAGCTGAAAGGCTTCTCTCCCGTGTGGATCCTCATGTGGACGTTGAGCTGGCTCGTCTGCGAAAAGCTCTTCCCGCACTGC
>NW_025047681.1:3879439-3882739 GCF_018831695.1 Puntigrus tetrazona
CACACTGGTTTTAGGACAACTTCCAATGCTGACTGCTGTAATGATTCACTACAAAGGGACTGTCTGTAATGCCTCTACGTAAAGCCGTAACGTGTTAACTTTGTTGAACACATCCGTTTCAGTTCTATATACAATTGTTAACGAGTTATTTCGATTTAAACACTTTAAACGATGAAAGCACCTAACGTTACCTGTCTTCATCCGAATCAATCGCGGGAGCGCGGCGCGGACTAGTGACGTCACACCGCCAGACCAAAATAAAAGTCCTGCGATAAAATCAAAATGATCTTACATTTACATCTTTAATTAAAGGTAGTGAAAGTAGTTTCTTCTGAAGTGTTAATGCAATTTACATAAATATTTTAGGAAGTATTATTTGTGCTAAATAATTTACGTAAATGTTTTTAGCTTATACTTTAACCACTTTAAAAGCGACCTTATAGGTATCCTGAGTTTGCTAATTAAATACTTGTAGTAGCATTTTTAGTACACTTTGAAGTCTCAGTTTACTAGTTAAATATACAAATGTTCGAACATTACTTTATACTTTTATACTTTATACTTTTGAATGTCATGGAGAGTGTTACGGAGTCTTGTTAAGATAATGTGCATATTTTAAATTACAGATATATCATTCTTTCAATGGCGCAATTCTTGCAAAACTTGACATTATAGAATAATTTTTTTATTCGTGCGACGCATTAAATCGCCAAAAGGTTCTCGAACACCTCCTTCTAGGTTTGACTACTTTGTATTTGGTCCGGACTAAAGCGAACTAGGGGACTTCATTTTTGGAGTATTTTACTGTTTAATATTACATCTCGGTATGATAATTTGGAATTGATGAGTAAAAACAAGCTGCGAAAGATGTTTACTCGTGTAAATTAAAGTAGTCAAACCTATTAATTGGAAGGGATGTCCCATTAGTGCTGGCAATAAAGTGTACGTGTATATTAGGCGCCTTAATTTGTCTTTCAGTAAGAAATTAATTAAACTATCATTGTAATACGACTAAAGAGATTAGTGCGCAGTTAGACGTAACTTATATACAGCCGTCATTTCTTTTTAAATGACAGTTGAAACACCTTAAAATATGACAATGTGTGCGCCTGCACAGAAATAATCAACAAAACGTTGCTTTTGTACAATAAAGTACCACGGCGCCAAATAAAACCAACCAAACTTTTTTGTTGACTCTCAAAAATGAACCGAAACCCAGTAAATACTAGCACAAATACTAGAACAAATGCATCTTCAGAAAGCTTTAAATTACTATGAAACAAAAGCACTTTTATTATGTAATTCGTAAAAGCGCGTCCGCTAAAGAGATGGAGAGTAAGGATGGCGAACTTGCGCAGTACTGAGCGCAAAATAGGATAGGTTAGGTTTAGCCTAAATATTAAAATCAGAGTAAGCGATTTTTCAAAAAACGTCGTATCGCTCGCATCCGGTGTAGACAACACGGCATAACATTGCTTCAGCTGTGCTTTCACACAACGCTGTAGTGATTTCATATCAACATTGGCTTCCAGAAAACGCTTATCCTGCTTTTAAAAGGCACAGTACGGTTTAGTGCTTACTGCTAATGCTAGTTGGTTTGAAAACTTTAGCGCGACTGTTTGCGAATCGCATTTTTCTGCTCTTTGTCAGATCTTGTAAACCCAAGTCACAAATTTAATTTGAATTGCTTAAAACAACCGAAATATTATACAACCAGTGTAAAAGTATAAGGTTAGCTGTTTTGCTTTTATTGATATTTTTATGTTTTTATTATAAAACGTAACAATATCGGACAACTTTTAGCAATAAAATTTATGTGTGGGCTACAGCCCAAACGGAATTGGTGTATAGCCTGGATCTCGTATTCCTTTAATGTCTTTAACGGTGTACCTCAAACACGGTGTATTCATGAAAATGATATGCAGTGAAAGTAAAAGTATGCATAGTAAGCTCCATATATGGTGATTTCTGGGAGGAGTCAAAATCTTCCACCAAATCTTCCACCAAAGAGATTTTTGCGCAGGTTCTGGCATACGTAAAGTTACATAAATCAGAAAAACGCATACACAGGATTTCGCGTTTGTCCGTACGTACAACTCTAGAATGAAAGTCTACAGTTATGGTAGTACGGTCTTGTGACGTTTCTCAGTGGGAACAGTTTGGATATCCTTTTGAAGCAGTAATTCGTCCTTGCTCTGATCGCACGTAAACGGTTTCTCTCTCGAGTGGATCTTCAGGTGTTTTTTGAGGTTTCCCTTTTTCGTGAAGCTCTTCCCGCACTGTTGGCAGGTGAAGGGTCTCTCTCCGGTGTGGGTCCTCGTGTGGGCGTCGAGGTGCTGCTTGTGTTTGAAACTCTTTCCACACTGAGGACACGCGTGAGGCTTCTCTCCGCTGTGACTTATCATGTGGTACTTGAGGTTCTGTTTCCGAATGAAGTTCTTTCCGCACAGTTGGCAGGCGTACGGCTTCTCTCCGGTGTGGGTTTTCATGTGGTCTCTAAGGGTCCCTTTTTGAGTAAAGCTCTTGCCACACTGCTGGCAGGTGAAGGGTCTCTCTCCGGTGTGGATCCTCATGTGGTCGTCGAGGTGTTTGTGTTTAAAACTCCTTCCGCACTGAGAGCACGTGTACGGTTTCTCTCCGCTGTGGTCTAACATGTGGTATTTCAGGTTCTGTTTCTGAATGAAGCTCTTTCCGCACAGTTTGCAGGCGAACGGCTTCTCTCCGGTGTGAACTCTCACGTGGTCGACGAGGTGCTGTTTATACGAAAAGCATTTTCCGCACTGAGGACACGCGTGAGGTTTCTCTCCGGTGTGAATCCGTATGTGGCTTTTCAGGATGGTTTTTTGATTGAAGTTCTTTCCGCACAGTATGCATGCGAAAGGTTTCTCTCCCGTGTGGATCCTCATGTGGCCTTTAAGGTTTCCTTTTCTGTTGAAGCTCTTCCCGCAGTGCTCGCAGGTGAAGGGTCTCTCTCCGGTGTGGATCCTCGCGTGGTCGTCGAGATGCTGCTTGTGTTTGAAACTCTTTCCACACTGAGGACACGCGTACGGTTTCTCTCCGGTGTGAACCCTCATGTGGACTTCAAGGCTTTGTTTTCTGTTGAAACTTTTCCCGCAGTTGGCAGTTGAAATAACTTCTGTTTGCTGTCTTTTGAGCTCTGTTTCGCAAAGTCTTTTCAGGTTTTGAGCAACTAAGCGATTTCTTTCTAGTCATGAAATCACACGACAAATCAAAGTTCTCATGCTGAACATTATCCTCTTGACTCTCCTCTTTCAGTGCCATCAGGTCTAATGCAAAAAA
>NW_025047681.1:3882839-3883006 GCF_018831695.1 Puntigrus tetrazona
TACTAAAGGCATCGCTGGAATCGGAAAAACCGTCTCTGTGCAGAAGTTCATTCTGGACTGGGCAGAGGGAAAAGCCAATCAGGATGTAGATTTCATGTTTGTGATTCCATTTCGAGAGATGAACTTGATCCGAGATCATCAGTACAGTCTTCACAGACTTCTGCTGG
>NW_025047681.1:3883137-3883283 GCF_018831695.1 Puntigrus tetrazona
TCAATCAGATCCCTCCCGAGTACATCAACCGTCTGACAGAAATTCAGGGATTCACTGAGCCTCAGAAGGAGGAATATTTCAGAAAGAGAATCAGTGACCAGCATCAAGCCAGTAGAATCATCTCACACATCAGAAGAGCAAGAAGC
>NW_025047681.1:3883334-3883455 GCF_018831695.1 Puntigrus tetrazona
CGAGGAACCAGAAGTATGAAGAAAGAGATCCAGAGAAACTCCTGAAGTACAACAGAGAAGTGATTGTGAAACTTGCTGAAGTGGCTTTTAAACAGCTGATGAAGGGCAATGTGATGTTCTA
>NW_025047681.1:3883487-3890718 GCF_018831695.1 Puntigrus tetrazona
TGTTCAAGAGTTTCTTGCTGCTTTCTATGTGTTTTACTGCTATTTAATAAGGAACACAAAGTCACTGTATGAATTCAGATTTTATGGATTTGATCAAGTCTCTATGGATGATCTACTAAAATCAGCAGTAGATAAAACTCTGAAGAGTAAGAATGGACACCTGGATTTGTTCCTGCGGTTTCTGCTAGGCGTATCATTGGAGTCCAATCAGAGACTCTTACAGGATCTACTGCCACACACAGAGAACAGCTCAGAGACCATCAAGAAAACCACAGAGTACATTAAAGAGAAGATCAAAGATCCTGGTAGTATTTATTATCTCTCTGCTAGTCAATCTATCAGTCTGTTCCTCTGTCTGCTGGAAGTGAAAGATCAGACTCTGTCCAGAGAGATTCAGGAGTTTGTGAAATCAGACAAACACTCAAGGGAGAAACTCTCTCCGTCTCACTGCTCAACAATCGCCTACATGCTTCAGATATCAGAGGAGACACTGGATGAGCTGGACCTCAAGAAATACAACACATCAGATGAGGGGAGAAGAAGAATGATTCCAGCTGTTATCAACTGCAGAAAAGCTCTGTGAGTGTTTCATCATTAAGAAATGAAGAGTCATGTTTAATAAAGCATCTTTAAAATGTTTAATTTCATACATTAGAGATTTTCTTCTAAATAGCAAGCTTAGAGTTTTATGGGGTCATAACATTCAATTCAATTGAAGTTTATTTGTATAGCACTCTTTACACTGCAAATGGTTGCACAGCAGCTTTACAGAAATTGTAAGTTTCTGCATTATATTTAGTTATAACATATGTGACTATCTCAAGTTGATGTTCATATGACAGCTAGCACATTCAACCAATAAACATTGGTTTTGGTCTTTTATCAGGAAGTCTATTCCGCCTTACCCAACTATCTTACATGTCTTTTATTGTATCATTGGTTTCAACTTTATTTTACGTTTTTCTAGTTTTTCTGGCTGTAATCTCACCGTACAGTGCTGTGAGAGTTTATCATCTGTTCTTCAATTCTCAAACTCTGTACTGAGAGAGCTGGATCTGAGTAACAATAACCTGAAGGACTCAAGAATTAAGCTGCTCACTGATGGACTGATGAGTCCAAACTGTCATCTGGAGAAACTGGGGTATTTTAAAATGATACAATATGTCATTTTCAGTCAGCTGGTCATAATGTTAATGTGTGTTTGTATATGATCTGACTGTTGATGGGTATGTTCTGCTCTCTTTCAGTCTTTCTCATTGTAACCTCATTTCTCAGTGTTGTAAGATTTTGTCATCATTTCTTCAATCCTCAAACTGTGTCCTAAAAGAACTAGATCTGAGTAAAAATGACCTGCAGGATTCAGGAGTAAAGCTGCTCTTTGATAGACTGAAGAGTCCAAACTGTCAGCTGCAGATACTGAGGTGTTAAGAACATACAAGAAATAATTTACAGTCAGCTGGTCATAATTTTGATGTGTGTCTGTAGATAATCTGACTGTTATTGTGTGTGTTCTCTTTTAGTCTTGCTGGCTGTAATTTCACTGCTCAGTGTTGTGAGAGTTTGTCATCAGCTCTTCAATTCTCAAACTCTGCCTTAAGAGAGCTGGATCTGAGTAACAATGACTTGCAGGATTCAGGAGTGAAGCTGCTCTCTGATGGACTGAAGAGTCTAAATTGTCAGCTGAAGATACTGAGGTCTGATTTTCACACTCATTTTATTGGTTTTGGTAAAATAATTGGAAGTAAATTTCCTTTGTATGGCTGTAATCAATAATCAATAATGTCTTAAAAGGTTAGTTAACCCAAATATGAAAATTAAGATATTTTTAAAGATATTTTGATGTAATCTGAGAGCTGTCTGACTTTGGATAGCAATACAACTGAAATGTCTCCAAATTCAGAAAGAAGTGCAAGGACATTAGTAAAATAATTTATGTGATATCAGTGGTTGAACTTGAATTTACTGAATTACTTTTTATTCATTATAAAGGGAGTGTTGTTTTATGATTTATAGGCAATATAATCCATTAACATTTAAATATTTTGTTTTGCTGCATTAGGTAAGACAACAGTTATTTACTCCAAACAGCTCACATGAGAAAACACATTATGTTTTGTTCAAATTATAGTGATTTGTGAATGTAGCTGCTTCAATAACAAATCATTTATTTCGAGTATTCATGTTGGGATGTTGCTAGGTGACATAACTATTTCATGACTTTCTATTTAAATGTATTGTCGGAGAGGAAAAACACCTCCTTATAACCTTACCGTGGTGTTGGTTCACCCTCAACCTATGAGCCTGCGCACACACTGATAATTAATTTAGGGCTGATACTTGAGTGAGTTACATTATTGCTGATGTTTAAAGTCCAGTGTGTTTTGATGTGGATAGAGAAATATGTAATTTAGATTCACAACTTTTGAGTGTGTTTGTATATGATGAGACGTTTCGATTCATCTGCAGGTTATCTGGCTGTATGGTGTCAGAAGAAGGCTGTGGCTATTTGTCTTCAGCACTGAGATCAAACCCCTCACACCTGAAAGAGCTGGATCTGAGCTACAATCACCCAGGAGATTCAGGAGTCCAGCTTCTAAACCAGAAACTGCAGGATCCAAACCATACACTGCAAATACTCAAGTATGTAAAACACTAATACTGACATACTGAACATCTGTGTGAATGATGCAGATCTATATTATTGTGTTTATAGAGTGGATCATGGAGGAGAGATCAGGATGACACCAGGACTACAAAAGTGTAGGTCTACAAATGCACACACACACATACTTGTCCAGTGATTTTTTTCCATTGCTATAAAGGTTCCTCTCTTCTTGTGTTCAGATGCCTGCGATCTCACACTGGATCCAAACACGGCAAATACACAACTCATTCTGTCTAATGAGAACAGGAAGGTCACCCATGTGAAAGATCACATGGCGTCATATCCTGATCATCCAGAGAGATTTGATGATGTTCCTCAGGTCCTGTGTGTTAAGAGTCTGACTGGACGCTGTTACTGGGAGGCTGAATGGAGTGGAGATGATGCTGAAATATCAGTGACGTTTAAAGGAATCAACAGGAAAGGAAAGAGAGATGACTGTAAGTTCGGATCCACAGACAAATCCTGGAGTCTGTACTGTTCTGATAACAGATTCACGGTCTGGCACTGTAATAACTACACTGATATAGGCAACATCCATTCATCCTCTAATAGAGTAGGAGTGTATGTGGACATGTCAGCTGGCTTTCTGTCCTTCTACAGCGTCTCTGACACACGCACACTCACACACTTACACACATTCAACACCACATTCACTGAACCCCTCTACGCTGGATTCAGGCTTGATTATGATTCATCAGTTTCTCTGTGTCAGATGAAATAACACACACCCATATTTGCCAGTCCTCTTTCTAATGTTCACATGCACACAGTTGAATCAGGCCTGACATGGTTACATTAGCATTAATTCATTTTCCATTGTCATCTATAAGTTATAAATCTAAATCGGGCACATATACTGTTCTAAATATTTAATTTTCACATTAATAAAGTTGCTTTGATATTAATATATTATTAATATATTAAACTGATCATCAAATGTAACTAAAGTATCATTTGATCTGTTTCCTGATAAACTTATGCGTCACCGATGTGAACTGATGACAATATGAGCAATCATGAATGTCATTGAACAGAATGAATCAGTCTCCTGATGGTGTGCTTTGTTTTTCTGTGTGGGATTTATGTTTTAAAGGATTTATGTTTTACAGGTTTTACTCAATAGAAGCACTGTGCCCAGGCCTCATAAAGGCTCTGTGTTTTTCCTTTTGATATTATGTGTATGTGCTGTGCAAAATGTCTTATCTACAGAAACAAGATATGGAGACTGCTGAGCTCATCTACTAGTCGAAAAGAAACAACTGCACCTGGTTCTGTGAAGGACACCCTGAGTGGGAGGAAGACCCAAGCACAAGAATATAAATATTGTGTGAAATGTAGTGTGAGCATACAGGACTGCCCTGCCTGCCTTTAATGCTGTTTTTCTGTATCCTGAGCTCAGTCTCAATTATTCTGACTTTATTAAACTTAAGATTTTAAATTTAATAGTAAGTCTCATCATTGACAGACCTGAACCTGGGAGGGAAACAAGGAAGATTTTTCCCAACATCTGTCTGCACCTATTTAACTCTCAGTCCACTAAACGAATTCTGTAAACTCACGGTATCGCTGCTGAACAGTCAATCTCACTTTGTTTCCAATCCTTCAGGAGCTTCCATCTGCTGACTGTTTACGTGAAAATCTTCATCAGCATCTATTCTTCTGAAATGCTTGCTTTTCTGCTTTACAGCAGCCTCTGAGCCTCAGCTCTCACTAATAGAAGTCAATAACATTCACTTTACTGTCTGCTTACTTTGCTCTACAAAAATATGCATTAATATAGTGCTTTATGGAGCCTGTCCTCTAACATGGGGTCGTTTGTACAAGCACCTTATAAAAATTAAAATTTTTAGTGTCATGTTTGTATTGTTGTCATGAAATGACATATGGCTGTCATTACCAATCAACATGCTTTATTTATTGCAGCATGTGGACGTTTTACACCGTTCTCATGGTAATTTGTATGTTTTACTAGGTGTAGTTCATACGAATGAGTAACACCACTCCTAAATTCACCCCCTTACAGAAATCATAATTATAGTGCATATACAGTTTATGAAAATGTTTGTTCTCTAAGATAGTGTTTTCTATAATCATATGATTACTTATCATCAAATAAAAGAATTCCCTATCAACTGATCTACCAGAAACTGGAATCACACCACAAATAAAAGAGTACAAAACATTAACATGAAAATGCTCTGATGGATCATATTTGGGGGATTTGGACAAATGACTTTTATGGGCATATTAGTTGGAGGACAGTTGTCTTTATGTCCTGTATTTTGAATGATTGTACCACCTGTACCCATGTGATGTCATCAGCAGCTGATTTCAGTAAATAATCTGAATCCCATTGTTATAGCCCTGGTGTCCGTGTCATTTAATATACATACAAACACATATAAAACATAACATGATGGCAGAAGTGGGATAGAAGAAACAAAAAGCACAACTGGAAAGATATCACTACAACAACTACCATCGGCTTTGTCTTTTTGGAGAAAATCTGAATTGGTGTAGTAAAGAACACCTCTTAAAGCGCAAGAAGAACCTTTGTACATTTGGTACAACCTTCAACCACCAACAGACCGATTCCTAAAGTTTTAGCCTGTGACCGCTATTAAACTTATTTAGGACCTCTGTACACAGCAGCATTGGGTGATTTAAAGAGAGATCACAAAGTTCCCTCCAAATCCTTTCAAACCATGTTCTTAAGCCTTACACTGATGCAGACTACAACACACACATCTTATACTTTTCAGAGAAATAAATATTGTTAACATTTTGTGTTGTGAGAGTTATACAGCATACAGGAGTGAAGCTGCTCTCTGATGGACTGAAGAGTCTAAATTGTCAGCTGAAGATACTGAGGTCTGATTTTCAAACTCACTTTTGATGGAGGTCATGGTTCTACCAGAGCATATCACACTGTCTGGCATCGTACTTGCTAATTCACAGACTTTTACTAAATATATAATTTACTAAATATTACGTTTAGCATTAGCCAGCAGGTAACATTCTCAGTGGGTGCGTCACTGAGTGGGGAGAACCCGTTTGATGTTCTGATCGGAACGGAAACGCTGTGTTTTGAAGAAAATTGAAACTCATTGAAATGTGTTCAGTGTGTATCAGTTTATTTTAAATATTGTTAAACAGGGTTATCTGAACAAAACCGTGATAATGTTGGTAATTGTGATAATGTTCACTTTAATTGCGATATGGTATTTTCATACCAATTTCATACCATACCAGGTTTATTTACAAATGTTGCCTTATAACATCAAAATAATGAACGAAAAACCATCTGTTTTGAAAATTAATACAAAATTGCAATACCAAAATAAAAAGAATTAGAAAAGTCAACTTTTAGTAACTTCTTTAAACCTTTTAGAAGAACTTTCAAAAACAACTGTATACTAAATAACTTTCGTAAAATGTATAACAGCCCAAGCATACTTACATACATATAGAATGCTGCACTAAATACATTTATAAGGTACACACATGCTATGTATTTTTCAGTTAAACCTGAATGACTTGATTAGTTGAATCCGGTGTGTTTAATTAGGGTTGCATCTAAACTCTGCAAGGCTCCGGCCCTACAGGAATTAAGTTTGGCATCCCTGGCTTAGGACATCCTGATTCATCCCATTGCAAGGGTTCTGCCAGTAGTGGGCACTTATGCAACATAATCAGTACATCTGAGTAAACAAGTCAGAGGGACGTTTGCAAGTGAAGCACATAAAAAAAATGGAATGGCCGTGGAGCGCCACTGTCCTGCAGTTTAGCTCCAAGCCTTCAAAACTCAACAGAGCAAGGCAATTACTAGGTGCGTTCAATTTGAAACGATTTGAGTGATCAGTGTATGACATCAAGTACCATGAGACTGATAAGAGAGCAAACAGATCCTTATGCTTTTGAAACACTCTCATGGTACTTTGATGTCATACGCTGATCGTTCTGTGCAGTGTCACCTCACGCTAATCCATTGAATTAAAATATAGTTACTGATTTGAAAATATACTGTGTAATTTTCTCATGTGTCTGTTACGGTTTGATATTTGAGTAAAGTTTTTTCCACACTGTTGGGCAGGGGAAGAGACTCTCTCCAGTGTGAACTCTCATGTGGACTTTAAGTCTTCCGTGTTGACTAAAACTTTCTCCACATTGAGAGCATGTATAGGATTCTTCTCTAGTGTGAACTTTCATATGGGCTTTAAGTCTTCCATGTAGATCAAAACTCTCTCCACACTGAGGGCATGTAAAAGGTTTTTCTCTAGCGTGAATTCTCAAGTGCTTGTTAAGATTTCCTTTTTCTGTGAAACTTTTTTCACACTCATGGCACTCATAACGCTTTTCTCTAGTGTGAACTTTCATGTGTCTGTTACGGCTTTCCTTTCGGTTGAAACTTTTTCCACACTGTGGGCAGATAAAAGGACTCTCTCCTGTATGAATTGCCATATGGTCATTAAGGTTTGTTTTTCTATTGAAACTCTTTCCACACTGTTGGCAGGTGTAAGGCTTCTCTCCAGTGTGGACTCTCATGTGCCTGTTAAGGTCTCCTTT
>NW_025047681.1:3890818-3995818 GCF_018831695.1 Puntigrus tetrazona
AAATAATAAATACTTTAATCACTTCAGCATATGTTCTTGATATTTATAGCTGAGGAAATTATACACATCTCAGAATGAACTAAATTAATATGATAACGACAGCCATATAGTGTCAAAATCATACTGTGCACCCACACACTTCAAAGTGTATTTGCTGGGTTAGCCAAGAACTTAAAACTAAAAATACAAACTCGCCATTTTCTAAAAATGGTGCGCAATAAATCAACATCAGAGGTCTCTCAAAATATAAATTGCACAGCAAGAGATCGCTCATACAGAAAATCTGCAACACATTCAGATCTTTTTAAAAAGACTTCACTTAATATCCAGATAAAAGTGATGGAATACACTGATCTATCACACATCTGAGTAACTGAAATCAAATTTAAGCTCAAATTAGATTCATGTTGCTTTTTCTATTGCGTATGCACCTACCTCTGTAAGCCCTCAGAGGACAAAAGCCACAAACATCATGACATTTGGAATAAAATGCATGAAGAAACCAAGAATCTTAACATGTCTGGATGCACCAGGGTGCAGATCATCAGATACAGCAAATGAGTGTAAATACAGATCTTGTTTATTCACTTTTAGTATTCTCATTTGGACCGAATGAAATAAAAATATACTAATCATCATGATTTCTCTGTACTTCCTGTTATATAAAGACACACTCAGCCTTTATGTTGCAATGTGTTTCTGAACTTGTATGTGATGGCAACTGCAGTGGATCAGTAAACTTGTTCTTGATCCTCACATTTATGATGCAGTAATGCCACAGTACACTGGCGCACTTTGAACTAACCTGCTTTTTGGGACGTGTAATAGATCCAGACAGCCAGAGCAGAAGATGCAGATCCAGATGCAGGAATGCAGACAATCAACACCATTATGTGTAAAACAGAGAAACCTGTAAAGAGTTACATTTACTAATCCAAACACACAAGCGTTAAACATTATATGGCAATAAAACAGTAGTGGTTTATTTAAGAAGTTATGCCGCCATCAAACATATTACACATAATTATGATGGACTAAAAGAAAAAGATGCATAGCACACAAATGGAATCTAACATTAGGGCAACATTTCATTTTGATGGTCCCTTTTGAGCGTTCTGTTCACGATAAGTGATTCTGCTACTATTACACCTACTAACTGTCATTAGAGTATTAATAGGCAGTCTGGTGTAATGATCTTCCGGAAGAATTGTCTTACTGACTGACAGTAACCAAATAGATGTCGATTTATTCTAACCCTAACCCCACCGGCTCTACAGTGAGAGTTAGTAGACATGTAGAAGCCTTAACAATACTTATAGTAAACCCTGTGTCGCGCTAAAGGGATTATCAAAATATTATTATTATTATATTATTATATAATAACAAAAATATTACTTATAGTCATGAATCGGGCTCTGTGGTTTCATACTACAAGTGGGTTCTCGCGACCAAGTAATCTGCTACCCATAATCCCATTCCTGTTACTGATTACCATGCTACCCGCTTCCCATTACTCACCAGATAAAACAGCTCATATTCAACACTTATTTTGAAGTCTTATTTTGGCCAGGCTGAAATTTCCGAGCATTGTCCTATATTTAAAAATAATGATAATATTAATGTATGTTTTGTGTGCAAGTTGTTGACCTTTTCTCTCCAGTTCTGCAGTTGCGCTTGGCTGAAAGTTCTCCAGCCAACACATGACACATGTAAACTCCCTTTATCCTTAGGTCTGACACTCTTCAGTCTGAGAGATAAGTTTCCTTTGGGGATTTCGGCAGTGAACAGCTCAACTCTGTCTCTGTATTGCTCCATCCGATGAACCTTGTAATGTCTCATTGTTTAGGTGAGCAGAACTAGAATATCTCCACCTTCATCCATTTTCTTCCATGAAACCTCTTCAATGTGTTCAGTGCTGATGCGAGAGTCTACAGAGCAGTTCAGAGTGACGCCCTCGCGGTCATATGCGGATACAGATTTATCTGTTCGAAGTTACTAGCAAACGCCTCTGGGGGTTATAAATAGCAGAATAAAGCTCTGTATCATTTTGAGATATTTTTAAAAGGAGTTCATATCACGGGACATCTTTTATTAGTACCGTGGTCTCTCCAGACTCCTGCCGGCTGTGAACTGTACATGTGTATCGTCCTTCATCTCCAGCTCTCAGATTGTCCAGATGGAGGGAGAGAGTTTCCATCGTTAATCTGATCAGTAAAGAAATGAGCTCTGCCATGATAACCCTGCTGCTGTTTCTCTCTGCTTGACTCTCCCCATCCTGATACAGATTAACCCAAAGTCTCTGAATCTGTTCTTCTCCATACCACCTTCAGACCTCCATTGGTAAGTTCATCAACATAACATGGCAAAACCACTGAAGATCCCAGAGGAGCGACAAGAGGACCAGGACCATTCAGAGTGAATGCTGAAACAAACAGAAAGAATCTGAAAGAAAATGACGCCTAAAGCTAGCTGTTGTGATACCTTTTATGTGTGGTTGTAAAAAAAACATGTCCCTTTATTATGTTCAAGGGATGGCAAATAAATGTTTAAAATAGCTATATTCGTTGCTAGTAGCTTGAAAAACAAGTTGGGGGTAGTCTGTCTGAGAAACTGTCAAATCTAGCAACACTACAGGCTAACTGGACTTGTAACGTATAAAGCAGGAGAGCATCATCTAAATTTGCTCTCTAATATTTGCTGATTATAACAAACCATAAACTTGAAATGAGGCAGTGTTTCAAAAACATAAAACAGAACAAATTTTTCTATTATAATTTACATACCTTCAGATAAAACTGGAATTACAGCCACAAAAGCAAACATAAGCAGGCCCATGTTCAGCTGGAAATTATGGATTATAAAGTGACGATCCGTAAGTGAGCGACCAGGATGCTTTTACGCTCCTGAGACTGATTTTATTTCCTTACTTCCTTTTTTAATAGATGAGGATCAGTTGAAATCCAGCTAAACCGGAAAAAAAAGCTCTGATTAAAAGAACAAAAGCGAGCTAAAAATAAAGTGGTGAAGACAGAGGTTGTACAGAGCAATTGTTCTCAGTGACGCATTTTGTAATCGATTTGGCCTTATTGTTTACAAATATAAAAAAAAATTATCTGCATGTTCTAATGAGTAATATTGTGTCAAATCACAAACTGGCGTGTGCTGCCTGATAGTATCAATAATAAAACATTTTAGTCTCTTAGAAATACACATTTGATAGTAGCTTTTGTTGGGATGCAGATGCAAATTTATGTTCATTATAAACATCTGTAATATCTGTAAAATGTGAGCAATCAATTTTTATAGGTCTTCACAGTAGCATACATGTGAGTATAATCACAGTTAAAATCACAATTAAAACACCAGTACATTTAGTATAAATCTAACTAAACGCTATAGATTAATAATATAGCCAACTGTAATTATATTCCATTTTCCTCATTCAATGCATTTACCACGTCTACATTAATAATATAATAAAATTGGATACGAATACCAACATTTCTGACTCAATACCATGGTGCAGTTATGGTCACTATAATAAAAATCTATAGTAAATTATGGCGATCTGTAGTCTTCTAACTGTATCGTTGTGAACAGTGTTTCTGTTTGTCAGTGCTGTAAAGTTATTTGTTTTTCTTGAATTTTTGCTGAGTTCAAGCATTTCAAATGCACAAACCATCCTTGTGCACCACAAGTCATTGAAATGAATAGAAAATTTGTACAGTCACATCTTCCCTAGTAGCTCACGGCGCATCACGCTGTTTGAACTTTCATCCGACAAGATAAACAGTCAGAGTGGCGTGCTTCAAAAGACTAATGCTCTTTAGTTTCGCATTTTTGCCTCATAAACAATACATCGAACACTAATTGAATTTCATTATCATATTGAGGAAATTCGGATAATTATCGTTATCGATTTATCGCCCAGCCTTTCTAGAACAACATTCCAATCAACCAATCAGAACTGAGGGATATTTGTTCAGCAAATTTCTACTTTAGGCTTATGTTCAGGGTCGCCCTTGTTAATCAGATATCATTTCACTCTGATTTTAGAAATAAACTTTAGGTTTAAGGGTAGGGATTGGGATAAGTAAAATTTTTTGGACAGTAATATCGATTCAGGATCATGTCTGCATGTCACAGCCACAAATGATACACATGTAATTAGTGCTAGGAACATATCGTGTTGATTAAAGGATTGGCACATGGTTCCTCTAAAGACATTAAACTCAATCTCAATAGAGCTCAACATAATTATTCATGATCCTTCCAAATAAGCCAATAACAAACCATTTGATTCTAGGAAGAAATCGTAGGGTTGTAAAACATGTTAAACATGGACATGTAAAACCATTTCTGGATAACTTTTGCCTTTACCTTCTTCATTAATCTGACAGTCTCAGAATGGCAAATAGAGGTCTCTTGGCATTACTGAAGAGGATGATGCTCTTTCACTTGTTATTCATGTCACTCAGTACAAAGATGGTCGATAAGAAGTGGAGCTTCCATGGAGATCTAACAAACCAGAACTCCCAGATAACTATAGCATTGCAAAGAAGAGACTTACAGAATTACATCAGACTGCAACTTTTTTTATCACAGATACAGTCAAGTTGTGTGTAATTGCCTTGAGCAGGGCATTGTTGAAGATGTGGTGGAGGGCCACAAATGCTCTTCAAATGCTTCAAATGTTCTAGACCAAGACAAGGTAACAACAAAACTCAGAGTAGTTTACATTCTGGTCCTAATCTGAATCCAGATCTGCTCAGCATACTGTTAAAATTAGACTAAATGAGATTATATTGACAGCAGATATCTAGAAGGCTTTCTGGTAGATTTCTCTCTTACTGAGAGTGTCAGGAATGCAGTGTGATTTCTCTTGAAGATGCAAGAAATATGCTGTCTGTGCTATGAATTAGAGACCTGCAATCCCGCTGGAGTACCGTGGGTCTCGCGAGGACCCGCCTTAACCCAGTGCGTGCGGGGCGCAGGTTTGATATGTGAACGCAGGTGCGGGCGGTAAGGTCCTCGTGTAAAGCGGGTTGCGGAGAATAAAATTATTTAAGCGGACTCCATAAAATGGAAATATCTTGAAATTAAATTGTTAAAAAAAGAAATAAAATATTATTTATCTGCTGCACAAAAGCAACAAGAACAACTCAAAATAACGTAAATTCTCACATGGTTCTTGCGAAGAACAAAGACCATAGACCCACACCGAGGCAAAATGTCTGAAGAGTATGACACAGGTGGAGCGCTTAGTGCTACAGATATTAGTTCATTATTAAAGAAAGGAACATACAGAACTACAAAGCCAAACAAAGGGAAATCCGATATTTGGAAATGTTTTTCTATAGTATGTGACGGTATGGAAAGCACCTTCCCTTTGCGAGCTGCGACAAATGCAGCAAAATACTCGCATACAGCAGCCACAAGTCTGGAAGTTCAGGTCTGAAGCGTCATGTGTGCACAGTTTTAATGTTTACATGCGGGCGGGAGCGGGACAAAACTTGAATATTGCGGGCGGGAGCGAGACAAAATTATCTATATTGTTGCGGGAGCGGGCGGGAGCGGGATAGGACCTTGCGGGAGCGGGCGGGAGCGGGACTGAAAAATCTGTCCCGCGCAGGTCTCTACTATGAATGACAAGGCTGGTGTTTGACATGTCTCCCAGCCCCTTCATCTCAAGTGCAAGTGATGTTCAAATGCCTTCTCCATAACTACTAGTGCAAAGGAGATTATGTCTGCAGCTGTCATCGACCTTTGCAAGTGGACAACCAACTGTGATGCATTGAAGGAGATATAGAAGACAACAGTGAGTGAGCTCACAGAAGAGACAGGAACGAATGTATGGTATGGAGAATTAAGATGGATAATTCTTTATTAATATGGAAGATGTGGATATGAGGCCTTGTTTTTGGGGCGGTGGGGGAGAAATTGACACAAAGAAAATCTGACTACGCACCTTATGAATTAACCCCAGGAAAGAATGCTCAAACCACTCAAGTTGAGTATTATCACACAGGTTTGGTTCCCTCAGGATTAGGCAGGAGATGTGAGTAAAGTCGACAAACAACTATTAACCCCCCTTCAAACTAAAAGAAACAGATTACAGAAAGGTAATCAATGTTTAGACCCCCTAAAGAAGATATCACTGCCTTGTCTTGAGCTGATGGGAGCAGTGGTTGGAGAAAGACCAGTCTGTTATAGTCTCTGAATATGGAGCTTCATAAAGTTCAGGTTTTTTTTTGCTGCAGTGGATTTGCAGTTCAGCTCATAAATGGAAACAGTTTGTGTCAAACTAGTATCTGAAATCCAGTCTTTAACCAAAGCGGTCTCACTGTAAAGATAAATCCAAACCAGCTGACCTCCCAACCAGAGGTATGCAGATTTAAATTTTTAGAGTTTCATTAATTTTCTATATACTGCCTTTTAAAAATTCAAGTACTTTTCAATTACCTTTCTCAAAAATATGTTTTTGAAGACTTAAAATTCAAAAAGTCTAAGTCCTTCAAGCACGTTAGCACTCTTTATAAATGAGTCCCTAGGTGTCGAGTGAAGATTGGCTAGATTAATGATTAATGACTGAGAAAGATCCAGTGTTTTTGGAAAGTTAAAAAAATTTATATTTAAAAAACAACGGGGTCCCGAAAAAGCTACCTACATGAACAAACACTGGACGATTGTCTTTTTATTAAGTAACATTAACACAGATATTAATAAATGTATTGATTCATGTTCGTTTGTATACCGCGCATAATGCTCATGGTCATAGTCCAAGTCTTCTTCTCTGTTTTTTGTGTATCTCTGTCACAGAATTGCAGCTCCTATAATGGTCTGGTGTGTACTATGTCATTTTTTGTTGATTTAGTGGTTTCGTGTGGAAACAGATATTTTTTGAGATGAGGACATCTGCTGGACGCTCCGTTGTCTTCTACATTCTGCCTGGCGGGAGAGTATGCTGTCATACAGAAAAGCATTAAAAATAGCAAGATCTGATTATTTTTCATCCCTTTTAGAAGAAAACAAACACAACCCCCGGTATTTATTCAGTACAGTGACTAAATTAACAAAAAAATAAAGCATCAGCAGGTGCTAATATGCCCCAAGAGTATAGCTGCAATGAGTTCATGAATTTCTTTACTTCTAAGATTGATACCATCAGAGATAAAATTGTAACTATGCAGCCGTCAACTACAGTTTCACATCAGATAATGAGCTTTAGATCCCCAAGGAAAAATTACACTCTTTCTCTATTATAGGAGAAGAAGACTTGTACAAACTTGTTAAATCATCTAAACCAGCAACATGTATGTTAGACCCTATTCCATCTAAACTATTAAAAGATCTGCTTCCAGAAGTCATAGATCCTATTTTGAACATTATTAATTCATCATTGTCATTAGGATATGTTCCCAAAACCTTTAAACTGGCTGTAGTTAAACCTCTCATTAAGAAACCACATCTTGATCCCAAAGACTTAGTAAATTACAGACCAATCTCTAATCTCCTTTTCTGTCAAAGATACTAGAAAAGGTAGTATCCTCACAACTGTATTCCTTTTAGAAAAAAATGGTGTCTGTGAGGATTTCCAATCAGGTTTTAGACCGCACCATAGTACTGAGACTGCTCTCATTAGAGTTACTAATGACCTGCTTCTATCATCTGATCGTGGTTTTATCTCGTTATTAGTGCTATTAGATCTTAGCGCAGCATTCGATACTATCGATCACAACATTCTCTTGGATAGACTAGAAAACTATGTTGGCATTAGAGGAAGCGCCTTAGCATGGTTTACATCATATCTATCTGACCGCTATCAGTTTGTGGCATTAAATGAGGAGGTATCATATCGATCAAAAGTGAAATATGGAGTTCCTCAAGGCTCAGTGCTAGGACCGTTACTTTTCAACCTTTACATGTTACCTCTGGGAGATATTATCAGGAGTCATGGTGTTAGCTTTCACTGCTATGCTGATGATACTCAGCTCTATATTTCAGCGCAGCCTGGTGATACACACCAAATTGAGAATCTAACAGAATGCATAGTCGATATAAAAGCTGGATGATGAGTAACTTCTTAATGTTAAATTCTGAAAAAACAGAGGTGCTAATAATTGGACCTAAAAACCCCACATATAATAATCTAGAACACAGCCTATCACTTGATGGCTGCTCTGTTAATTCTTCATCATCAGTTAGGAACCTAGGTGTGCTGTTTGACCGCAATCTTTCCTTTGAAAATCATGTTTCTAGCATCTGTAAAACTGCGTTTTTTCCATCTTAAAAATATATCTAAATTACGACCTATGCTTTCAACCTCTAATGCAGAAATATTAATTCATGCGTTTATGACCTCAAGGTTAGATTATTGCAATGCTTTATTGGGTGGTTGTTCTGCACGCTTAATAAACAAACTTCAGCTAGTCCAAAACGCAGCAGCCAGAGTCCTTACTAGAACTAGGAAGTATGATCACATTAGCCCAGTTCTGTCAACACTGCACTGGCTCCCTATCAAACATCGAATAGATTTTAAAATCCTATTAATTACCTATAAAGCCCTGAATGGTTTAGCTCCTCAATACTTGAGCGAGCTCTTATCACATTATAGTCCTGCACGTCCGCTGCGTTCTCAAAACTCTGGCCATTTGATAATACCTAGAATATCAAAATCAACTGCGGGCGGCAGATCATTTTCCTATCTAGCACCTAAACTTCTGGAACAATCTCCCTAACTCTGTTCGGGAAGCAGACACACTCTGCCAGTTTAAATCTAGATTAAAGACACATCTTTTTAACTTAGCCTACACATAACACACCAACACACCTTTTATTATTCAAATCCGTTAAAGGATTTTTAGGCTGCATTACTTAGATTTGCTGGAACCGGGAACACTACTTCCTAAAAATACGATGTACTTGTGACATCGTAAAAAGAATGGCATCTACGCTAATATTAGTCCTGTTTCTTTCTCAATCTGTTTTCACAGTTTGTATCCAGACTAGATGGTGGATCAGCACCCAGAGATTATGTTCATCAGAGACCAGAAAACCTAGATGCGCCTCGTCGACAGATCACCAGATCCTGATGCACACACACACACGCACACACTCAAGTCATTTACACTACCTGACACAGCTGCGCTTAAAAATTGAACTGAGGTTAAGTGCTGGGCGTCCGGTCAGAGGAGAACTGACCCCAACTGAGTCTGGTTTCTCCCAAGGTTTTTTTTCTCCATTCTATATGCATGGGGTTTTGTTTCCTTGCCGCTGTCGCTCTGGCTTGCTTTGGTTGGGGACACTTAACTTCTAGTGACTATCGTTGAATTGACTACAGAGACCGTCTCTGCATTTAATAAGAAATTGGTCACTCTCGCTCACTATATATCCCTGTCATTATACTGTACAGTGCTTTGATGCAACCTGTGTTGTTAAAAGCGCTATATAAATAAAAATGATTGATTGATTGACATGTATATCAGTAAGAACACTATATATCCAGAAAATCCAGTTATTTTTGTATTCATGTAATTCACAGTATCTGGTTGTCATGACAACCTCTCAAGTATACTGCTCTATGTAATCTCAGTAAAAGTGTTTACTACAGAAAAGATGAATGATCCAATTAATAAATATCAACAATGGTGTAAAAGTTCAGTAACATTTTAATAGTCAATGCGTCTTTACAGATATTAGCTCAAACATAAAAGAAATATTAAAAAGTGTGACATCAAGCCTCACGACATACACTATAATACACTGAATATCACATTAAAAAATTAATTGAAGTAGGATGTAAGAGAACTGATAAAGGAGAAACGTCACTACATGTTACATGTTATTACGGCAATTATATCAAAAGTCAATACCATAACTGTTCCTTTAATTGAAATAAAAATAATTTTCTATAGAAACGTCTCAGTCTCTCTTGGTTCGGTCTGTGTTTCACCTGTTGGTTCAGTCAGTCCTACATCTTGTCTGTTTCCCGTCTCAGGATCAGGGACGTCGCCAGGGATTTTGTCCCTGTGGGCTCTGTCAGAGCCTGGGACCCCCATTGAGATCTGGTTCGTAGACCTACCCACGGCGCTTAGATTCTCTGTTTCGTTACTACTCTGCATCTGACTCTCCTGCTCTGGATCTGTTTGGCCACACATTATTAATATGCCATTTGGGCACCTGTCACATTTTCTAGTTATACAGCAGTCAAAACCACCCACTGTGAAAACCAGCAAAGCACCGAGGACACCAGTCAAGATGTGACCTATATACTGAGAGAGAGATAGAAACAATACATTCAGAAAAAAACTCACAATATCGATAAAACATGTTAGATTATTATTGCTACTTCCATAGACATCTGTGTGTATTTCACAAACTACAATTGTATTGTTTGGCTAGTATTTAAAATGTATGAAACCTAAAATAAGCATATGGTTAAAAACACTGAACATTTGTTGTAATATGACATTTCTATTATGATATTACAGTAACAGAACAAGTTGATATGGTAGATGTGATATTTACCAGAGAATAGTGACGATGGTGGGTAATCAAATCTCGTAGCTCTGTCTCATTTTGCATCCCCTTAGTAGGTTTACACCAAGACCTGTTGAGCTCTGCATCAAAAACATAATGTCCATTCCAGTCTGTATAACCACAAACCAAGTAATCTCCATCAAGAAACAAGATGATGATCCACATTACAGGTGGAATCAGACAATTTACAAAAGATTTAGGCCAGCTCTGCTGAGTTTTTTCCTCAGTTTCAGCATTTGCTTTCTTAGGACAATGAAAATACCCAAGTTTAAAAGGCCTAAAAAATAAGAACATTAAAGCTAAAATAAAAAAAGGAGGTCCAATGAACATTGCCAGTATAAAACGATAATTCATCTTAACATTGCACGGACATGAAAACCTGATTTCAGCCAACTCCTCCAACCCATACAGTAAAGCATTCAACGGAAATTGGATGAAAACATTACTCTTTTTCAGATATGCAAGACATTCCTTTAACAAACTACTAGCCATCATCTTCCGAGGGAAATTTGATGATGTTTTTTGCTGTAGTCCAGTTCGCAAGATCTTTGTATGATCTGCAATAAAGAAAATAAGAATTACAGTTCAAACGAGCAGAACGGATCATTATTGTTGTAATGATGTAATTTATCGATAAATAATAAAGTCCAGGGCATTCTGGGGCCATTAAAATGCTCAAACAATGAAATTTTGCATTAGTGTCCATTAGGGCCGGGCAGAAGGTCACATGGGGGTCCACCAGGGGGGCCCGTGGTACCTTTTAATAAGGCCCTTTTCAACAAGCTCTGTAGCACACAGCGTTTCATTTAAAGTGGCTGAAATTCATACAAATATATATCTCTTCAGTTTTCATGCTAATAGTCAGTGCTCGGCCCAACTGGAAGTCTGTTATGTTGGATTGAAGAACACATTTTAACCTTTCTAATACTGATTAAAATTGGGATACATATGTTCTGGTCACTTTTGGCCCTGTTAAATGTGACCTTATAAAACAGTCGTATCTTCATTTTTCAGTAATTTCTTATCAATAACTCACTAACTCCAGTTACTCTGGAATGTTTCCAAATAAAATAAACTTTCCTTTCGGATGAAAAAGATGATAAATGGCCTGAAACTATTTTTCATTCTGCAATGATTCATTAATTAGGTGAAGCAGAATGAAACCCTTTACAGAGCATTTGTAATAATGTAGAATATGTTTAATTTTTGAACCTGTGTTCTACAAACACAGTCATTCATTCACTTCATTTCAGTATTGTGAAATTCAATTAAATGTTTAATTATTAAATCATTTTCGAATATATATATATTCGAATCAACATCTGAATTAGATTGTAGGCTAACATTAGTTATTTAAGACAAATCTGACTAACAGATATCAAATAAAAATTTGTAAAAAAAGTATTTATATAAATCGTTTAAAACATTTGAATTTTGATAGTCTTAACACAAGTGTCATTTTCTACTGATTGTTTGATTTTTTATTCTTTATTCTTAAAGTGAATAAAATATACAAAGTTCTACAATTCTAGATTATCCTACAAAAAAACTATTAAATATGAAATACTTTTAAAAAAATGTTTCATAGTTTTCATAGCAGCACAGTTGTTTTTCTGACTGACGTTTCAATGAACTGTAGTGAAAATTTTTACAAATTACTACATGGTTTGCTCATCAAAAAGTTACAGTGAAAGAAAGAAAAAAACAAAGTAAAATAGTCTAAAAAACACACTTCAGTAATATTCTATGCAATATTCTATTAACGCAATTGTGTTTTAACAATATGACTAATCTTTTTAAAAGACTTACTCTTGTTTGTCTTATCTTGTTTTTAGGCTGTGTTTCCTCTGTTCTTCTAATTCTTCACTTTAGTCACTTTTAGACTTCACAACTTAAAAAAAAAAAAAGTAAAGTCAACGAAAAGCCACAAGTACAGAATAAAACCACATCCTTTCTGTACAGTGATAACAATCATTCACACAGAAATGTTACAGTCTAAACTGATGAAATATTATGGGTCTAAATAGTTTTTAGATGTTTATTGCTGTTCAACTGTTGAGCTGCAAAGAAGTTTCAGTTACTCCATAAGACTTTTGCAGTCACATAAAATGAGCAGAACTTATCATTAAAAGCAATAAATCACATGAGGCCATGCATGAGAATTGTTAATCATTGTACTTTATACGAGAAGGCTGAGTTACCATCGCTGTTTATTTGCAAAAGTTTTAATTTGTATTATTTTATTTCTAGACTATTTGTGGTCTAACTACATTTATCGATAATTAATAATGTCCAGGGCATTCTGGGGCCATTAAAATGCTCAAACAATGAAATTTTGCATTAGTGTCCATTAGGGCACTCCTTCCCATCACCTGTGTGCACGGGGACACACTGCAAGTTCCGCTCAACGCTTTGATATCTCGGCCAAGCCAGGGACCTGGACAGTGGAAGTCGGGGTGGTGAAGGACCTACCAGTACCAATCCTGTTGGGGAGGGACTGGCCGGGATTTGATCACCTGCTCGCCGCCGCCACTCAGCCTGCTGACCCCAGAGGGAACCACCAACGACCATGGCCAGCCCGCATGCCACGGACACGCCCGGCATTACTGGCCTCAGACAGCGGGAGAGAAGGTGAGACCCCCTCCCAGAGTTCTAACCTGTTTTTTGACGTTTTCCAACAGGTGTCCGGGGGGGGGCTCATTAGCCAGGGCCCAAAGGAAGACGCCCGCCTCAAACACTGTTGGCGCAAGTGCGCGTTGTAGAGGGACAGGACGTGCAGACAAGGCCCCATCCTCTCCCGCATTTTGTGGTGAAAAATGGCCTGTTGTACTGTGTCGCCCAGCGGAGGGGGGAGGAGAAGCTGCTGTTCGTTGTCCCAAAAACAAAGACTGGGGCGATATTAGAGCTGGCCCATTCCCATCCGATGGCCGGACACCTTGGGGCCGCCAACACGGCGCAAAGAATTCGGGACCGGTTTCACTGGCCAGGTCTCGATGCTGAGGTGAAACGGTTCTGCCAGGCCTGCCCGACGTGCCAGCTAACGACGCCGCGCACTCCTCCCCAGTCCTCTCATTCCGCGACCCATCATCGACGACGCGTTCCTTCGAGCGCATCGGGATGGACCTAGTGGGGCCGCGCCGAAGTCCGCCCGGGACACGAACACGCGCTGGTTATCGCTGACTCGCCACCCGCTACCCCCGAGGCGGTACCTCCGAAGGCCACGGCGAAGGCAATCGCCAAGGAGCTGTTCCTCCTCTTCAGCCGGTCGGCATACCAGCCGAGATCCTGACCGATCAAGGTACCCCTTCATGTCCCGGCTAATGGCTGACCTCTGCCGGCTGCTGCAAGTAAAACAGTTGAGGACCACGGTCTACCACCCACAGAGACGGACGGCCTGGTTGAGGGTTTAATCAGACACTCAAACAGATGCTCCGGCGTGTGGTGGCCAAAGACAGACGGGACTGGGACCTGATGCTGCCGTATATAAGCTTCGCATCCGGGAGGTTCCCCAAGCCTCAACGGGTTCACGCCCTTCGAACTCCTCTTTGGCCGACAGCCTCGGGCCTCCTGGACGCCGCCAAGGAGGCCTGGGAGCAGCAGCTAGCAGCCCATCGCACTGCCAGGGAGCACGCCAAGGAGATGAGGGACCGGATAGACCGCCGTCATGCAAATTAGTCCGAACCACCTGTGTAAAGCTCAACAGGCCCAACAGCGACACTACAACCGGGCAGCCCAACCACGGGAATTCCAGCCCGGTGACAAGGTCTTGGTCCTCGTTTCTACGGCAGCCTGTAAGTTCCTGGCGACGTGGCAGGGGCCCTACACGGTAATGGAAAAACTCGGCCGTGTTACGTACCGAATACACCAGGCCGACCGTCGACGAGCCGACCAGATCTACCACGCCAACCTCCTCAAGAGGTGGAGAGGAACGAGGTTGTTGACACCAACCCCATCTTTCGGCTGCCCAGAAGGGGGAGCTCCAGCACCTGGTCGGTCAGTTCTCCGACGTGTTCTCCCCTAGCCCCGGGCGGACCTATGTCATCGAGCACGAGATCCGGACGCCCCCTGGAGTTATCGTCCGGCAGCGACCCTACCGTGTCCCGGAGACTCGTCGACAGGCTATCGAGGAGGAAATACAACAAATGCTCAAGTTGGGGTAATCGAGCCATCCCGTAGCCCGTGGTCCAGTCCTATAGTGATAGTGCTGAAACCCGATGGCTCCCTGCGATTTCCGCCGGTTGAACGAGGTCTCTGAGTTTGACGGGTACCCCATGCCCCGTGTGGACGAGTTGTTGGACCGACTGGGAAGGGCCCGGTACATCTCTACACTTGACCTGACGAAAGGCTACTGGCAGGTACCCCTCTCTAAGTCCTTAAGACCTAAAACTGCATTTTATACCCCTAGCGGACACTGGCAATACCAGACCCTTCCCTTTGGACTTCACGGGGCCCCCGCAACCTTCCAGCGTATGATGGACGTTATCCTCCGGCCCCATTGGAGCTACGCCGCGGCCTATCTGGACGACGTTGTCATCCACTCGGAGACCTGGGAGGACCACCTAGAGCACTTGCGGAGGGTGCTGTCCGAACTCTGGAGGGCTGGGCTCACAGCCAACCCCAGGAAATGTCACCTGGCACTGTCTGAAGCAAGGTACCTGGGTTACCAAGTCGGAAGGGGCCTTGTCCGGCCCCAGGAAGACAAGGTGGAAGCGGTCAAGAATGCCCCTAGGCCCCTCACCAAAACCCAGGTACGAGCATTTCTGGGGTTGGCGGGCTACTATCGTTGTTTTATCCCCAACTTCTCCTCTTTAGCCGCCTCCCTGACGGACCTAACCAGGAAGGGGCAGCCGGAGAAGATAAAGTGGACACCCGAGACTGAGGAGGCGTTCCGGAAGATCAAGAAGGCGCTAACATCGGAACCGGTCCTTCGAGCGCCGGATTTCAGCTGCCCCTTTCTGTTACAGGCGGATGCCTCCGATACGGGGTTGGGGGCAGTTCTCTCCCAAATCCAGGAGGGCGAGGAGCATCCGGTCTTATACATCAATCGAAAGCTGTCCCCAGCCGAGAAAACTACGCCGGCGGTAGAAAAGGAGGCCCTGGCCGTCAAGTGGGCGGTCCTGGAGCTGCGGTATTACCTCCTTGGCCGGAAGTTCACCCTCCTCACCGACCACGCCCCCCTGCAATGGATGGCCCGGGCCAAGTAAACCAACGCAAGGGTGACCCGGTGGTTCCTAGCATCACCGAGCTGGAGCGGCACGCGGCACGCTGTCAGTGAGCTTTTGCCTTCATGAACTCTAACGCTAACTGTAACGACTCTTCTCTTGTCCCCCACAGAAAGCAGCGTGTAGACCGGTCATTCGGCACCCCACGGCACGCATTTCACTCTGCACCACGAAGAAAGAGAACGAGCACCAGAGCACGCATATCCCACGGACCGGCACTTTCACCCGTATTTCTTTTGTCTTTTTTTGGCTTTGTGGAATAAAATCCACCCTCCGGGGTTTTTCACTTGAGCCCTCCTTGCTGTGTGTTTCTTCACCCCGTCACAATATATATATATATATATATTGTGATTGTGACGGAGGAGCCAGTGACAGACACAGTGGGCGTGGCGTCAGGCCCTCGGACGGCGGGGTGAGGTCCATCGCGCACCCTTCCTGGACCCACGAGGACACCAGCGTGCATGCACAGGGGAAGAGACCGGTCTCCCGAGGAGAGGCGCCGTACGCACCCTTTAACGGCGACGATAACGAGGCTAAATCCACTTCAGCTGTGCCTCGTCACACGCCGCCAGACCTGAACAATACCACGCCCCTCCTCTCGAACACACCCACTCCCGTCGGGAGCCTGGTGAAGGGCGGCGAATAAAGGACGGGTGATGGTGACAATAAAGAGGAGGGCAGCCGACTCGTCACAATATATATTCAAATCGACATCTGAATTAGATTTTAGGCTAACATTAGTCATTTAAGACAAATCTGACTAACAAATATCAAATAAAAATTTGTAAAAAAAAAAATATTTATATAAACCGTTTAAAACATTTGAATTTTGATAGTCTTAACACAAGTGTCATTTTCTACATAAACTACATAAAAAACTAGACTGATTGTTTGATTTTTTATTCTTTATTCTTAAAGTGAATAAAATATACAAAGTTCTTCAATTCTAGATTATCCTACAAAAAACTATTAAATATGAAATACTTTTAAAAAAATGTTTCATAGTTTTCATAGCAGCACAGTTGTTTTTCTGACTGAAGTTTCAATGAACTGTAGTGAAAATTTTTACAAATTACTACATGGTTTGCTCATCAAAAAGTTACAGTGAAAGAAAGAAAAAAACAAAGTAAAATAGTCTAAAAAAACACACTTCAGTAATATTCTATGCAATATTCTATTAACGCAATTGTGTTTTAACAATATGACTAATCTTTTAAAAGACTTACTCTTGTTTGTCTTATCTTGTTTTTAGGCTGTGTTTCCTCTGTTCTTCTAATTCTTCACTTTAGTCACTTTTAGACTTCACAACTTAAAAAAAAAAAAAGTAAAGTCAGCGAAAAGCCACAAGTACAGAATAAAACCACATCCTTTCTGTACAGTGATAACAATCATTCACACAGAAATGTTACAGTCTAAACTGATGAAATATTATGGGTCTAAATAGTTTTTAGATGTTTATTGCTGTTCGACTGTTGAGCTGCAAAGAAGTTTCAGTTACTCCATAAGACTTTTGCAGTCACATAAAATGAGCAGAACTTATCATTAAAAGCAATAAATCACATGAGGCCATGCATTGCAGTCATTTTACCATGGTTGAGAATTGTTAGTCATTGTACTTTATACGAGAAGGCTGAGTTACCATCGCTGTTTATTTGCAGAAGTTTTAATTTGTATTATTTTATTTCTAGTCTATTTGTGGTCTAACTACATCTTATTTGTCTCTGAGCTTTTCTAAATCAAAGGTATGCTACAAACTACATTCAGATGATCAGTTATATTTTAATTCGAGCAAGGAAAAAAGGGATTTGAGATTAAAAAAAACATTTTTTTTTTTTTAAATTAGAAGCAGATTTTTGAATGTTGTAGAACATATGTAATATGATCAGATGTTCCCTGCCTTTCAGTGACAATGAGTTATGTCGTGACAACAGACTGTGGTCCAAATGGAAAATGCCACAACCTGAACTCATTACTACCAGATAGCACTGCAAGCAGTGTGTGCCAGTGAGTCAACCTTCTCGCCAACCTTTGCAGCAAGAAGGACCACATGACTCTGATCGGGCATCTGTGGCAATTTTATTAGTTAAAAGAGCATGATTCAATGAACAGGTTCCACTTTAAGGTGTAAGCTTGTCTTGTAGAAGGTATTCTAGCTGAAGTGATGGTGTCAAATACCACTTGGGGTAGGTCACCCTGGACTTAGCAAAGGGCCCCAGACCCCATACTCCCAGAGCACCCTCACAGGACATGGTCAAATGCCTTCTCCAAATCCACAAAGCACACATGGAATGGTTGAGCAAACTTCCATGAAAACACCAGTACCCTGAAGAGGCTATAGAGCTGTTGTTCCTTGACCAGGACAAAAGCCACATTGTTCCTCCTGAATCTGAGGTTCAACTATCAGATGAATTCTCCTCTCCAGCAACCTAGCATAGACTTTACTAGGGAGGATGAGGAGTGTGTTCCCCCTGTAGTTGGAGCACACCCTCCGGTTCCTCTTCTTAAGTGGAAGACGCAATGGAGGGATTGAGGAGATCCTCTTAAGTATTCCTTCCACTGCCCGACAATGTCCCCTGTTAAAGTCAGCAGATTGCCATCACCACTGTATGCAGTGTTGGTAGGGCACTACTTCCCCTTCCTGAGGTGCCCATTCAAGACCCGAGTTTTTGCCTCCATGACCACCCGGGCTGCAGTCCACTCTGCCGACTGGAAACTATCAGCTGCCTCAGAAATCCCACAAGCTTTTGATTAAACTTTTTTTAATTTGTTATATGTCCAAGGTCTGTTAGCAGCCCAGATATTTATTTCATCTTTGTTTTTGCGACACCAAGGACTAAGGAAGAGTCAAAGGCATTTTTTCTTTGATGGACCTGTAACATTTCCCAGATGGCAGTAGTTCATCAAGGATGAAATGATTCGTTCAGAAATGTATGTAATTTCTGCCATTTCCAGCCATTTTCATCATCATGTATGATGAAATGAGAATCTTTTGAATTTGTGTATGCCTGATCTCTTAAAAGTAGGAAAATAGAGACCCCTAGAAGACACTTTGCCTTCCTACAATTAAATATTAATATTTTTTTTTTTTCAAAAATAAAGACAATTATTTTTTTACTGTTTACAGCCTTTTAGAGGAATCAAGTGAACCTCATTTTATTTGTGTTTATCAAAAACGTAATGGGGAAAATCTAATATATATTAAGTATTCCACTCTTTTGTTAAAATGTGGTCTATTCTCCTGTAGAATTAATTAATTTACTTCAAAATATCTGATTATGGCAGTTTTAAATTCAGGCATGCAAAAATCTGAAAAAAAAAAAAAAATCCCAAAAATGATGCAGAGCTGAAGGGGTTAACTGCAAATTTGCCACAATCAGCAACTTGATTATTACAAAACTTGTAACACATTATCAAAAGATTAAATATATCTCAATTTAGGTTACTGCTACTTTAGTAATAAGTGAAAAAATATTTTTTTATATAAATGAGGAAAAATATGTATTAACAAATAATGAATTGTGATAACTAACTTTGTTAACAATTAACTAATTTATCACTGGGGGAACATATTCAGAGATCTCGATTAGCAAAATACTAAATATATCTAGCCCACATACCTCTTTCCCACAACATTTTTCCAGCATCCTCCTCCACCCCAACTCCTCGCTCCTAAAATTTGATGAAAACTTGGGAGTTGAAGGATTTCTCTGGGTTCAGCACTGAATTCTTGGAGATCTACCTTTGTACACCTTGCCAAGACTTAAGAAGATCAACCGTGGTTGGTACACTTATTATAGTTTATCCCTGGTATTTGTAGTAAAACTGTTTATACAAATGGCAGTCAATACATCGTGGTTGTTAAAACCATCCTCCTGTCCAGACCTGCCTTTACAAGGAAACTGTATGCCTTGCAATGAAGGTTTTTCAGCAGCTCGAACCAGTTAATTGCCCAGTTGGTACATTGACCCACCCCAGCCTAAAGGACTACCTGCCAAATATTGCAGCCTACTACGCCTCTCGTGGCCTTGCAATGGGCAGACACCCCCTAGTTACACGTTTTCTCCATGGTGTGTGAATCAATCAATCAATCAATCAATCAATCAATCATTTTTATTTATATAGCGCTTTTAACAACACAGGTTGCATCAAAGCACTGTACAGTATAAGGCGGAAGAATATAATGACAGGGATGTATAATGACGAGAGTGAACAATGTTATTAAATGCAGAGACGGTCTCTGTAATCAATTCAACAATAATCACTAGAAGTTAAGTGTCCCCAACAAAGCAAGCCAGAGGTGACAGCGGCAAGGAAACAAAACCCCATCCATACAGAATGGAGAAAAAAAAAACCTTGGGAGAAACAAGACTCAGTTGGGGCCATTTCTCCTCTGACCGGACGCCCAGCACTTAACTTTCAGTGTGTGTGTCTGTGTGTGTGCGCATCAGGATCTGGTGATTGGCCCAGGGGGCGCATCTAGGTGTTCTGGTCTCTGATGAACATAATCTCTGGGTGCTGATCCACCATCTAATCTGGATACGAACTGTGAAAACAGATTGAGAAAGAGACAGGACTAATATTAGCGTAGATGCCATTCTTTTTACGATGTCACAAGTACATCGTATTGTAGGAGTAGTGTTCCCGGTTCCAGCTGATGTAATTAATGCAGCCTAAAAATCCTTTAACGGATTTGAATAATAAAAAGTGTGTTGGTGTGTTATGTGTAGGCCAAGCTAAAAAGATGCATCTTTAATCTAGATTTAAACTGGCAGAGTGTGTCTGCTTCCCGAACAGAGTTAGGGAGATTGTTCCAGATTTTATGTGTTAGATAGGAAAAGGATCTGCCGCCCACAGTTGATTTTGATATTCTAGGTATTATCAAATGGCCAGAGTTTTGGGAACGCAGCGGACGGGCAGGACTATAATGTGATAAGAGCTCGCTCAAGTATTGAGGAGCTAAACCATTCAGGGCTTTATAGGTAATTAATAAGATTTTAAAATCTATCCGATGTTTGATAGGGAGCCAGTGCAGTGTTGACAGAACAGGGCTAATGTGATCATACTTCCTAGTTCAGGATGCTCAAATTGCTTTTTTATTTATATAGTGCTTTTAACAATATAGATTGTATCAAAGCACTGAACAGTATCAAATTTGAATTAAACTCCACTCTCCTTGGTGGCCAGGGCCTTTTTCTCTCGTTCTAGCTGTACTCTTCCACAATAGGCAGGTATTTGTAAGTCTGGTAGTGTGGGCCTATTGTTCCCATAGTGTTTCCCGATGCAGCTTGAGTTCCTGAAAGAGAACACCTCCAGGTTTCGTATGTAACCCTAGTTCCCTTAAGGGAACAATACGTTGCATCTCAGTGTCGCACTACTGGAATCCCTGCGAGCTCTTGCTTCATTCCTAGAAGCTGGCCGGTTCCACCACACATGCTTTTATGCTTCCTGGTCTCTGCGTTACCCATCCATTGGACTGATTACACATGTGATTCAGAAAATGGTCATGATGAAGCATCTTGTTTTCTCCGAGAACTAGGGTTACATAGTGACGTAACCCAGAGACGTTTCTGCCCTTCGCCCACTTAAAGACTGATCCCTAAGGTTTGGATCTCTCACTCCTTAGGATTAATTTCAGATTGCCAGCATTCAGTAGAGTTTTGGGGTCTAATAAATCGAAAATTTTTGACATTACTTTACAATTTTGGGTAATTTGTATTTAATGCAATATTCATCACTAAATGTGCAATTCAAAACGTGCAAAGTCAAAATGGAAACTACAACCTAACAACAAATTAACCATCTATGATATACTGAAACTTCATGTCCTCTACCATATGCTGTTAGAATTACAGACAAAATATTGTCCTTTTCTAGAATGACTGCTCGCCCAGAAAGTCCCACATAAAGCATGTCTAAGCAGTAAATAACTCCAAAATTTAATTTTGTTAAAGCAAAAGGTTTGGGTTAACTTGTTAAATTATTTCAAAGTGTGAACTTCAAAATACCATTCTCTGTCCATTTCTTCCAGATGAAAACTTTATTTACACATTGTGTAATGACCCCAAAAAATGTAAAATGTAAAGCCTGCATAGATGTAGAGGTAGCTCTTCTTTCTCCATTGCCTCATAGTACATTTTCAGAAGCAGTGAGATACCTCAAATACATATAATTAAAAAAACTCTGCATTGTTTATCTTTTGTTAAAATATTTTCTTTTTACATATCTCTCTTGAAAGAAGACAGACCTTTCAGTTGGTATGTCATAAAATTAAAATTTAACTAAAAATAACTAGTACATAATGCATTGACTGAATTATCACATGATAGCTAGAATTGTTTTATAGTACTACTATTAAAAATTTCAAGTAGCCATCATAAGACATTGAAATAGCAACAGTGACAAAATACAAAGAAAGAAGATACATATTCACATAATAATAAAAAAAACTATGTCAGGTAGAAATATTATACAGAAACAGATCAAATTTTAAGAGCATGCTTAAGTCAAAAATCTGAATACATGGACTTCCAATTCATGAGAATGAGCTGCCTAGGCAATAAAGTCACCACTGCTACACTATACAGTTTGGGAGACAACTAACAAGAGTGTAGTAATGTTACTGGTTCAGTTGTACAACTAAGGTCAAAATCAGTAAAAATTTAGTTGAATTTAGTTCTGGGCCAACTCAATTCAGTTCAAGCTAGTGTATAGAGAGTATGACTTCCATTAATTGATGAAGAGTGTGTTCAAGGATTGAGTTTTAAACTTTTCCTCAAGTACCAGAAGCATGGGTTAACTTTACAAATAAAGTTCTGTTTCATAAATTATTTAAAGTGACAGCTAGGTAGGGCAAATTTTTCTTGATGTTGAGTAAAAGACTTGAAGTGTTAAAGTTGTTTGATCAGTTATACGTAAGGAGCTTGACAGGTTATACTAACAGTTCAGATTGACTGTGTTAAGAGTCAGAAACCTAAATATGTCTATGGAAGACAAATCATGACATGCTGAAATTCAATCAAGACATAGACATAGTGTCAGAAGAAATCGCCATGTTCTTTCATGAATAATTAAGTAATTATAGTGTATTTATAAAGTATTTATTTATATGAAATTGTATGGTGTAACCTGTAAAGTGGAGAAAATCAAAAATCATAAATGCAATATCATAAATAATTATGAGTCAAGAAAACATCATCAATTTGCAATAATGCTTGATAATATCACATACTGTGATGTTATTACAATTTAGATTTTAAACCCAGAAAATTAAAATAGTGCAAAATAATCACATTTTCTCACAAGCTAAAAATAAAAATCGAAAGAACTCTGTTTACATCTAAGACGTGGTTTGGTGTGTCCTTACTATTTATTTGTTCAGATGTATTTATCCAAACTCTCAAAAGCTTCCTGTTTTGTGTATTTTCTCCATTCATCTGGAATCTCACCCTGTCCCACAAATGTTTTATTGTAGTATTTTTCCAGATCTTTCTGGAACTTGCACACAAACCACTTCCAGTAAGGCAGTTCAGAGAGGTCAGAGGTAATGCTCCACTTTGCATAATCTTCTCCTGCTCTTCTGTATTCTCTCCAGGGGACTTTATCAGGGGAGTCATTGGGATAAAAATATAGATTGCTATTTGCTACTGCTGATGTGCAGATATGAGTAGACAGGTTTTCTGTGTTGAAGTAATGTATTCCACTTAGTCCAATAATACGATGAAAAGAAACACTGTGATCTTCATCATGGTTTTCTATGGTGTTGGTGCAGATGGCTTTACAGAACGGACACTGAACCCAACAGCACTGACAGAGGTGATCAATCAGAAGCTCACTTGGCCTCAACTTGAGGTCCAGTTTTTCATCAAATGCATTAGTTTTGAACTCTCTGCTTATGTCAGACATTATAGTAGGGAGTTCTTTTTTTATCACATCTTCTAGAAGGTTGAAATCATCAACATCTTCATGATTCACTCCACTGAGGTCTTTTACAGAGAATACAACCACATCTGAGAGCTGCTGTGTAAAAAACTTCAACCACAAACCAACATCTCCTGTATTTATTTGAACATATTCAGTAGCTTCATGAGCTGCTTTCATGATCTTCTGCTGCAGGAGTTTAATGTTCTCATTCATCTTGGGTGAAACACTGACACTGAACTTATCAGTGATGTACTGACTGACTTCATCTCTAATGAAAGTCTTAAAGTGATCTTTGGGACTATCAATGTATTTCATGTATTGGTCAAAATCCTCCTCTTCTGCCAGTGTCTTCAAGATGTGTTTTTCAAGATTTGATCTGTTTCATTCAGTGATTCACAGTTTGATCTCATTTCACCTGCCAAATCTCTGGCAGTCTTCTTGTAGACACTTTGCTCAGTGGGCTCTTTAAGTTTCTGACAGATGATCTCACCAAAAATAGCAGCTGATGTTGCACCATGGCAGTATTTCCGAAAAATGCCATAATATTCTTCTCTCTTCCTCTCCAAATAAAGTACTGGGTCATTGGTGTCCCGGAACAGTCTGTGTTGGTCAGTGATTGTCTTGTTTGCTCTCTCACAGATGGAATAAGCCAAATCAATGAAGAATTCATTCTTGAAAACATATTTCACTGGTCCTTCCTGATGCTCTGTAACTCTTGTCTTGATGTAATCTGTGAGTTGTTGAATGCAGCTTATGTTGTAGCCTATTTTTGAAATATTAAAGGACGTGATCATTCTGTTTGTCTGCTGAGCGACATCTGTTACTAACGCTTTTATTTCAGTTTCTTCCTCTGGCAACAAAGCATGTCTGTATGATTCTTTTACTGTTTTTACAGCCTCTCTAATCTCTCTTTTTGTGGACCTTTTGAAAATAACATATTCAGAATAACTCAACACAGTAAAAATATTGTACTTATTTCCTTCTTTCCAGTGGTCCACAGGCAGATGTCCCTGATAGATGTCATTGAGGATCTCTCTTACATCTCTTAATATGTCAGTGTCTTTGCTTGAGGTGTGAGTGTCTCTGATGATCATATTCACACACTGTTGCCAAAACAAATCAAACTCTTCCTTTAGTGTTTCTTCATCTTTGCTTTGTCTTTGAGTTTTAAGGCAAGCTCTTTGCTCTTTTTCATAGAGAGTGTTTTCATGATGTGTCCTCTGGTCATCAATCTTTTCTTAAGGTCTCGTTGTTGAAGAATTTCATTTAATTTCCTCTTTGTTTCTCTCACAATGTTTTCCTGAAGCTCTTTAATTTTGATTTCAAATGATGTCTTCCACTGAATCAGTATATCTTTATCTTTGTCTTTATCAAAGATTTCAGACATTAATATTTTCACATCTTCACTTGTCTCCTTAAGCTCTTTTTGAAGATCATTTTCCTCGACCTCATAAATTGCTTCATTTTCTATTTTGTTGTGTAGTTTGTTCTCAGTTTCAGCATGGCACTGCGAAGCCTCCAGGACCACTTGCTGTATTCGGTCTCAAGTTTCCTGTAGGCTGCAACTTCAAGAGAATTTCTGAAGCTGAAGACAAATCTTTCTTTCAGTAAAGCCTCCCAGAGATCTCTAATACGAACCTTTAAATGTGCCAGCATCATTTCATCTGATTTTGAAGCATGAGACATAATAGTTTTCTTTAGTTCTTGAACATTCTCACAATATGAAGGGTGTGGTGGTGCCATGGGAGGGCTGCCCTCCCAGAGATGAGAAAAATACTTCACATCATTTCGTACATCAAATTTAATGACATCACTGAAATACTCTGCATCACAGACTTCCTCTTCAGCAGCGAGTTTTGTCATCTCATCCAGCGTCTTCTGCAGTCGTCTCCTTCCCTCCATGTTCTTCTCTATAGCTGTGACATCTGAAACATTCTGATGTACAAACATGCAGCTGGGATTCAGTTTGACCTTCTTCATCCTCAGAAAGGCCTGAACAACAATCTGAAGAATGTCCTGCATCTCAGTTGGGTTTTCACCAAAAATGTTGATCAGTGTCAGATTCCCAACACCAACAACAAAAGTGGCCAATTCATTGTCATGATGTCTTGTTGATCTTCCAGCTAGCTCCAGAGCATGAAGACCCTCGGTATCAACAACCAGAATATAGTCAAAGTTCATCTGTGTTCTCATCTCGTCTGAAACTCTGACCAGCTGCATGAAAGCTCCTCTGGTGCATCTGCCAGCACTGACAGCAAACTGGAATCCAAACATGGCATTCAGCATGGTCGATTTCCCAGAGCTCTGGATCCCTAAAACTGACAGCACAAAGACTCTCTGGTCTCCCAGTTTCTGGATGAGTAGATCTAAAACAGCTGAGATCCAGATCACAGGAACATGTGCAGCGTCTCCATCCATCAGCTCCAGTGGAAATCCAGATATCATCATCTCTGCTGCAAGACTCGGGAGAGAAGAGAAGTTAAACTGTAGGTCTTTCTTGTTCTTCTTCAAAGATGAACATGATTCATAGATCTGACCAATCTCCTCATGATGTGCTCCAAACCAAAGGTAGCTGTTTGTAGTTCCTCAGAAATTTTCTCAAGTTTAGTTTGTTCAGCTGTCAATTTCTCAGATTTTTCATTGTTTTCTTTTAGTTTTACAACTGTTGACCACTGTTCATCATATTTTTGATGAAGAGCAGAAATATCCTTAGAGATATATTCATCCAGGAAGATTCCAAGCCATTTAAGAAAATAAATCTTATTCTCAGCATGCAAGTGGATTTCATTAATAAATGACTGCATAAAAATATGTGTGTTAACTGCATGCTGCTGCTCACGTATTTTCCTCAAGTTTGCTTGTTTTCGGCTTTATGTCCATTTCCAACTCTTTTGCTTGAGGTCGATGTAGTTCTTTGTTCTTCTGACTCCACTGATGCCACAGTTTTCCCTGATGAGGCAGAAATGATTCTTTGATTTCTGTCAGATGTTTATTCTCCAGTAAAGATATCATCTGCTGTGCCGCTTCTCTTCCTGTCTTGCAGCCATCATCATCTTCTTCATCAACTCTGAGTATATCTGAATGTTTGGACACATTTTCAAGACTGAAATTTGAGTCTTGTTCTGCATACGAGAGACAACGAACTATAGCTCTCCTGAGTTCTTTAGATACATTTGACTGATTTCTATCTTTCAAACCAATTTTAAATTTCCCGTTTTTTGTCTCAATGACAGAAGATTCATCCTCTGTAAAAAGACAAATAAGTGGCTTCCTGTCCCTGTACAGGTTTTGGATTATTGTAGCATTTTTGTCATTCCTGTCCAATTGTGGTAAAAGAACAACATTGACTGAGCTCGTTTCAGTGAGTATCTGCAGCTGTTTCTCGTGGTCTCCTGCATCACCGTGTAGATTACAGAACGCAACACAGTTAGTGAATTTATCAGTGTTTTTTCCAGAAGGACAGTACCAGGCGATCTCCACCACTCCATCCATCAGGACTCTGGTTCTGCTGCTGCCTGAGCAGTTTCTGTGGAAGAATGTGTTGTGTTTTTCATTGATCAGACTGTTCATCAGCTGAGACTTGGATGAAGACACAGAGCCAAATCTAAAGAAAGACACCATTGGAGTTTGTGCCTTGTAGATTGGTTTAATTTGACTGATGATTTCATTATATGTGTTTCTCATCTTCCAGCTCTTGCTGATTTGTCTAAATGTCCAGAGAGGAAACTCAATCTGTTGTGTGAATAGTTCAGGAACAAGCAGAGGCAGAGCATACTGACATTGGGACAGTTTAGTCACCATCAGCTGCTTCAGGAAACCATCAGCACAATGAAACACAGCCATCTGAACATCCATTGGGTGAACGTGGTCTGACTGACTTGTTGTGTTAGAAAAAGACATTTCTTGGAAAATATCACTCTCATCTTTAGATGAGTCATTGTTTCTTTGTTGTGATTTGCATGCTTCATTAGCCTCGTTAACATTAATGTATCTTGCTCTGTAATCCATCATCAGTAGTTTTTGTATGAAAGTCTGAACCAGCTCCTCCTCAGCACAATATTCATGGGATTGTAATGAATGTGCAGTTAACTGAAAAACATCTGCAGTTCTTAGTTTATTGTTGTGCCTGCCTTTAAGGTAAAGTCTTTGAAATAGATTGTTAATTTTTTCAGTTTCTTTCTGATTTAGGCATTGATCTTGTCTGACGTCTGTTCCAAAGGCCTTCTTTTTTCCCTAAAAAATATAAATAAAATTTGCATTAATCAATGGTTTAAAGAACTAAACAGTAAACTAAAGCTACTCAAATTTCCAGGTTTGTACAGCACTAGTAAACTATAGCACCGTAAACTTCTATTAGGGAACAGTCATAACCTTAGACATTTTACATGCTAAAACATTACCTATTTTATATCTGACTTTGGGATTTTCATTAGTTGTCAGTTATAATCATCAAAATGAAAAGAAATAAACTTTTGAAATATATAAGTCTGTGTGTAATGAATGAATATAATATACACGTTTCACTTTTTGAATGGAATTAGTGAAATAAACTTTTTGATGATATTCTAATTATATGGCCAGCACCTGCAGTTGGCAAGCTACTAGGATCCTTTTTCCATCATACAAATCAGCCCTATAGGAATAATTTATCTATAGGAATCAACTTATCTTCTACTCATGGCACTCACATTTCAAGCATAAACAGCATCATCCCAGAATACTTCGTGCAATACACTACTATGAACTATGCCATCAAACTCATTCACTTAGCAGGAGCTTCGCTCATCATAGCCCATCATCATTCACTTAGGAGCTTTGCTCATCATAGCCCATACCACTGTAGTGGACAGCACATTCCAGGGCCCAGTTTATGGTGAGGCCAGCTCCTTGGCATGGAATTAAAGGTTGAAGGAGTCTAGAGGTAGAGGTAGTGTTCCTAGGGGTTCTAGACTGTCTGAGGCTGTGGAATACTTGGAATAATCTCACTTGTTATCTGCAAGATGGAATTGGGTACCTTTGAATTTTTTGAGAATGCTGAAGGTGAGCTGTGGTTTAGATTCTGATGTTGTCGTTGGCTCTTGGAGACACTCTACGAGAGTGCTAGAGAGGGTTATCGAGAGTTGAGGGCTGGAGGAGAAGCTCACAAGGAGAAAGAGCTTTTCTCCATTTTCCAAGTCTACTATGCGAATAATGATCTAGGTTCATAGATGTTGCTGATGCGAAGGATAAAGCTTGGGAACTGTTTGAGAGTTTCTTGTGAGTGTTTATCTGTATCTCTAATGTTGGATCCATTGTGAATTTTTAGAGAAGGAGACAAACAGTATGGTATGAGGCAGTATATGAAGGTTTTAGGGAAGTTAGGTGACTCCCAAACCTCAAAACAAAAGATGTTCTTATTAGCACTATTGAGGTTTTCAGAATTTTATTCTTTGATTGAATATGATAAGAAAGAATGATACAAGAATGAAACAAATCTTTCATGTTTTCATTTTATGTTCAGACCTGTAAAGCATTTTGACCAGTAAAATATGTACTTCAGGCACTCACCCCATGCTTTACTCCAGTCTCTGATGCTGTAGTGTCTTCCATTGTTTCTTCATGTATTGCAGGTTCTGCTTTAAAAAAAGCAGAAAGGAAATGCTTCAAATGTATTAATTTGTATAATTTTTTAAATGTTTAGAAAACATTTTTTGTACTTCAATGATTATTATTTTAACAGTTGATGTATTAACAGTGATACAACGGAGAATGTTAGACCACACCTACCTGTCACCTCATTTCTTCTCTATAAAACATTGTTAAACTATGTGAATACCATTACTCAACCTGTAATCGACTGTGATTCCCAACATCTGAGTTGGGATGTTCACGTCCAGTTCTGATGTTCACCAATCCTCTGATCTCAGCACATTTGAGTTTGCTAGCCCTAGTTTAGAGCCTCATCACATCATGGCCGTCATGCCAGAGTCTTCAGCCATCATGAAAGGCAGTGCCCAGGTATTCGAGACTGATGTCCATTATCGGCCGACTCACCATTAATATTGATGATGATGAGTCTACCCCAGGGCCTACTTTCTGTGTTGGATTCAGTCCTTGAACTTTCAGCTCATCAACAGCTAACATGTACACGCTCTCGTTGACGGTTTCATCAGTTTCTGCCTGCTGTGGTGATCTTCTGCTCTGGGGTTCTTTGGTCCCATCCAATCTGGCCTTTTAATTGATTACATTTTTTACAAAGCTATGGAAGCTTGTGTCTTGTGCTTAGTGTTCTGTCATTGAAGATAAACTTTAAACATTAACATAAAAACTTTAAACATAAACATTTTGCACTTTTTGTGTAAAAACATTTTGATGTAAGGTAATTTGATGTGACTAGTCTTTTGTTAAATAAAGATGCTTGAAAATTAAAAAATAATCTGATCTGCTGTGGTGGTCATCTGCTTTGGCATGGTCATCCACTCCACCACCACCCTGTCTGCTCCGCCTTAGTATTCTGGCCAGACTGTCCTCATCAGTCTACATTATACCAACCTGCCTCAGTTCCTTCCCTTGTCCATCTCAGCACCACTATCATCTTGGATTTTTTAGGAGTGTCTATAATCAACTCTTTAGAGTTTTCCAAGTTCCCCATGTTTATTGCCCTAGTTACTCCTATTTGTCATCATAGTACTTAATCGGCTCCTTCCTCTTTGTTAACTTGTTTCCCTGTGTATTCATACCACTCTATGATGAAGCAAGCGCAATTGCTTAATCGAAGTTGTGTGAGTCCATAGCTGCATCCCAATTCCTAGGCTACATCTTGTGAAGGACCCATTGGAAGGCCGACTGTGTCACGATGATGAGACAAAGACCGTCCCAATTCACAATCCACCGGCAAATAAAGGATACATCAAATGGGCACTTCTCAGCCTTCCCTATCCCAGAAATCTCTGTGCGCCAGTGAAGACACTGTGAAGTGGCTGATGAGCACTTATTGTAAGTAAGTATTGTGTTTTTAATTTACTCAGTATTTGTTTATTTTTATTGTAGTGCTGTCACGCTAGATATGTCCACAAATGTTTTAGGCAGACTTGATAATCCAGGTATATGATTTTTGGGGTGTTTTTTTACGCATGTGCTGCTGTCACATTTTCTAACCTTAAGATTGCAGCCCTGTCTTAAAATGTTTTAATTCAAAGTCTTTTCTCTTCTTTTAGTTCTGGAGAAAATGGGGCTGCTGGGAAACCTAAAATTGTTTTGAAAATAAATTGTTCTGCACTAAAAGTACTTTTTAGAACTAATATCAATATCAATCTCAGTACTTCTCACTTGTATGTTTTGGTGTTTGGTGTTTCGCTAAGTAATCAAGTTAGATCCGTTGCTAAGTAATCAATAAAGAGACAGGAGGAGTAATCTGAAGGCCAGTGAAGTGACTGAGTTTTTTGGTTCGCAGGTTGTTTTTTACAACTTTGATTTTTTCTGAGAACCTTTTTATGCTTATACTTAACTGCAGAAATTATGTAGAGGATGTGGTACTGTACAGATATTTTGAACATCCTTTATTCTGCTGCGTATTTTCCTATTTTACTGTATTGCATCTCTAGGCAAAGTTGAAATTGTGTGTAGTAAATTGTTAAGTAAAATAAGGAAAACACTATTAGGTGAAAAGGAGCACTGCAATAAGACTATCTTGAGGCTTACTACTAAGCAATTATAACATTCACAACATGCAAACAAAGTTATTAAAAACAACATGTAGTAAGAAATGCAACAAGAAAGCTGAATGAGCACATTTAGTTTGTAGATACTGCTGTTTTCTTTTGCAATAGTGTTATAGTTGTGTTAGGTTATTCAAAGGCAGAGTACAGTATTTGCATTTTAGTGGTCAAAGGTCTCATCAGTGGTCATGTTTGTTTTTTTTGGTTTTTTTATCCTAATAAGGCTTAAAATTAATGCATTGCCACTAATCTACCTGCAACATGTTTGACTGGCTGATGAAAAAAAAAAAAAAAGGCAGTTTCAGTTTCTGCGTAGTTACTGCACTTTGTCTTTGTAGGGCAGCAGAGCACCCTTGTAAACTGTCCATGTAATTTTTGAGCATTTCAAGCTATCAATATATCGGGTAATCAGTCTCCACACAGTGTCCCTTGCTCGACTGTTCTCCAGGGTAGGAATACCAGAGGAGATCTTGACAGAAGGCACTCAAGTTGTGGCTTCTCATCAAGTTATGGCTTATGGGGCAGCTGATCCAGCGGTTGAGCATCAATGCTTCAGAAAAAGCCTATACCACCCACAGACAGACAGCTTTAAACCCTCAACACCCTTGTATATTGTGGATACGCTGTGGATATATTTGTAACTTTTATTCTCCTGTTTTGTTGTTTCATTGCTACTGTTTTGGTTTATGCTGCTTATTTTGTGTGCACCTGTATATGATTTACTGTGCTTTGTTCATTAGCACTGTTAATAAATGCATGAGAGTGCCATGCAACTGAGCCATCATTTTTCACTACTACTCTCTAATTAAAATAATGAATATAATCACTACAATACAGTGAAGGGCAACCTCAAACAATATCGTGAAACATGAAAAAACTAGCACTTTTGATACATACCATTTTTCAGTTCTTCTTCCTGTTTTATTGCAGTGTTGAAGATCTCTCCAGTGTAGTGCTGCTGTTTATTCTCATCAAACAGGTGATCAATCTTTTTCATCAGTTCTCTCATCTCCGATTGGTTGTTCATAGATTTGTTGCACGTGTGATATCTTCCTCCACATTTCTCTAGAAGCTGCTCCAGAACAGGGTTTCTCTTCATATCATCTTTTAGAGTGTCACACTCCTCTTCTCTCTCATAGGTGAAAAGAATCACGACGAACTGAATAACTTTGTCCCCAAACACTCTCTGCAGCCAATCAAGACCCATTTTATCAGCGTCTGTTAACTGGCCCAGTCGCACAACAAAGATGAAGGCATGAATTTCATTTTCATTTACTAGTCGCCCGATGACATGATTAACAGCGACCGGGTTAAGTTCGTTCTCTCGTGTAAGCCAGTCATGTTGATTACTGAGATGTGACGTTCTGATATCTTCCTCTGTAAAGGAACAATTGTGAGAATTTCTACATTTTTAATATCCGGTTGTTTTTCTCCAAGTAGAATGTTCTCGTGTCCAAACTGGATGGCTGAAGAGTTTCCAGTTGATAAAATGGTTAGATTGGGAATTATGATTTCTAAAAACAACAACAACACCAAAAGTCTGTCGTTAAAGATATCAGAACCCTGCGACATAAGAACAAGTCTTAATCAGCAATGTAAATACTGCATTTGGTTTTTTTTTACCTAGGCTTTTATCGGATGAATCGGAGTCACACTGTTCGAGTGCGCCACAGTCTGTCTCTAAGGAAGTGTCCATGGCATCATCTGGATATAAATCTGTTATTGAATCACTGGAAAGAAAAGTGAATATTAAACAGGTCAAATATTGCACCACACAATATCGTTTGATTAAAGCTAACACGACCAATCTTGTTGCATTTTATCAAAAGTAATCAGTCCTGCGTCCACTTTTTAATAAAGTACAAATGTATAACGGGATTAACTGCACTTTTTTGTAAATAAAGTGGTACAGAAATTACTGATGTCACACACAGTTAGGCTTTACATATAAATTGTGCTTGGTGTAAAAAATGTTGCATTTCTATTAAGTAGACAGTTCCTGATGCGTTACCTAACTCTTCCCACTTTACACATACTTAAATCTACCCATCACCACTATTCTGATTACTCTTGTACTGTTGTTACAAATTGAAAAGGGTTTGTTACCAATGTCCTGTTACACATGTGTACTTGTACACTGTGGTTACATACCACATCTAATTACTATATGAGTACACAGGTATTAGGCACACCTATGTGGTTGGATTATCGTTTCCAGCTTTGCTAATTTTTGGACATTCTTGCTTACAGCTCTGCGCTTTGCTCCCCATTTCTGTACTTTTTACTTCAGCAGATCAGCACAGTACTCAAACGAAACATTTCTGACACAAACGCTAAAATTAAAACCCGACCAAAACACATATTAGACGGGAATCGGAAGCTTTTATAAACACTCTCGATGGTGGTTTTAAGTGAGCAAATGCAGAATATAAATCTTACTTATTGTAGCATAATTTTTCTTATGTAGCATAATGACGAGTCTTTAACTCAGAGTCAAGTTTAAAGGTGTCACGAATGAGGGGTCTGAGGTGTCGGATCCAATTGCAGGCTTTTATTAAACAAAGGCATGGTCAAAGCAGGCAGGCGTCAAATCACGGCAAACAGGAGTATCAGAGACGAGGCAACAACAAAATCCAAATACAGGCAGAGGTCGGGTCAGGCAGCAAACAATCACAGAATCAGAAGACAAAAACCAAGGAATCTATAACTCAGAAAACACTCGGAAACTCGGGAACAACAATCTAACAATAATACAGGCGAACAATGCAACCCGCAGGTGAGGGGCCTACAACAGTATTTATAGTCCACTGACAGGAAGTAGAAGCAGAGGGAGTGATCGCAGATCACCCAGAGGTAAGAGCTCCCTCTGCTGGCTTGGGGACAAAAGGAGTCTGAGTCAAGTCTCGAGTGTTTGGTCAGAAGTCAGAGTTCAGTCCCAAGTCATTTAATGGCTTGCTATTAAAAATCTAATATAGAATACTTATGAACTGAAATATTTACAAAGCTGCTTTGTAGACTACATACAAAATATATAATCTATAACCTGTAAATAAAAGAGGTGATATGACTTTTACTTATCTATTTAATCTATTACCATGTTTTTCTGTAATTAAATTCTATAATAAATTTGACCTACCATAACACAAAGAAATATTTGACACAGATTATAAAAACTCCAAGAGATGTAGCCTCTATATTTTCTTCTAAGCAAAGCTTAGAGAAGAAAGTTTCAAAGTTTAAATTCCATCCTAGCCATCTAAGAACAAATATCCAAATTATAAACAGGCATACATAATTTTTTTAATATTTTCTTGTCACATCTAGTTTGAATCGCTAGTCAGAGTAATCATAGGTTATTGAAAGTAAGAAAAATAATATTTCCAGCATAGATTTTTTTCTGCTGTATTTTAGTGAAAGTAATCTATAATTTTGCCGCTCACCGCGTTTCTGTTGTTGATAAAATAACCCAGTCATCCACAGCTCGTGAACTTGTACATGTCCAGAGAGAAAGCGCATTAACTGAATTAAGGGCTTGAATAAAGCGCGTTTGGCTTTAGATAAAAATACTAGAGGATATAAGTATTAGGCTATAAGTATTTAGGGATAAAAGACTCAAGTTGCTTTTAAAATATTCAGAAGTCTCTATCGTCAAGTCAAGTCTGGAGTCATTTCAGGTCAACTTTGATTGTCACGAATATCGTATATTGCTGTGGTAGTATCCTCTACACCACATACAGCTATGACAAGGCCTGCAAACACTGGTATTCTCCCACCCCTATACAGCTTGAGAAGAGATTTGAAGCTTTAAAGAATGAGGAATCCCCAAATATGAACATGGATCGGATCAGCCAGCAGCTAACGTCATGGTGCTGAATCAACAGTGAATCAGTCAAGTACCTCAAATAAAACAATGCTTAATATACACAGCATTTATCGTTACACAATGTTTATTTTTTTTAAAAAAAGTTGTATCTTTACGTTGTATTGTTGTATTAAGAACTAAAGACCTACCTGATTGTGGAGATCTCTCTCCATCCATTTCCTGATTTCAAAAATAGCAAACGAAAGTTCTCTGGTGACCTTTAACCCTCTGTGTTTGCCGAAGTCACATGATATATGTGATAATGTTTTCTTTTATGATTGTAAACCTTGTAGCATTTGAACACCTGCCTATTTGTTATATTTCGAAAATAACATTTAATATTAAGCTAACAGTGCAGAAAGGCAGAACAGGCCTCTGGGTTCTATAGCAATCATCTGATAACACAAGTGTACTGCTTAATAGTAAGTACAGAGAACAACTCTTGACTTCAGAAACGCACTCAGTGTCCTCAACAATGGACCTTTCTCTAATTGATTCACAGGAAAACCTTTCTTTGAATCAACACACATATCCTTCAGATCACTGGGCATATGTTGTTGTTCTTGTTTATCGTCTTTGGTATAATTTCGGCTTGATTATGATGTATCTATCAACCCCCAATCCAGTGTATAAGCAAATGACCATGATCAGAGACATAAAAGAGTCATAAAAGTCTCCCTGCGGAAGTTTTTGACCTTCACAAACTTCAAAAGGCCTCATTCGAATGCTCCGGTCTTCTATGTTTTTTATTATTTGAGCACCTCTGCAACCCTTAAGTTTTGGTGCCAGAACTTGTGGCCTTGACTTTCCATTCAACCAAAGATCCTTACCTGGAGGATCCATTACCTGGAGGAGTTTACCGTTTCTGTGCCCGATTCTGCTGTGGACTGCGAATTTATCGGCTGGTCTAATGTCTTCCTTTGTGCAACAGAGGAGGTGTAGTTGATCCTACATCCTACTTCTGGGTGAATCTTGCCAGTATTCTGGCACATCAGAGACCATGAATTTGAAGTATTGCCACCACCTTAAACATGAGAGCACCTACATTAGTACATGCAGGTAAAATGGGCACACTCCACCTTCCCAGTGCTGCTCACAATGACCCAGGGCTTTAGAGGAGGTTCATCCAATCTCTGTGAGTGCGTAACCTTTTTACTTATATAACAACAGTAAATGAAAAGAGCTGTGGGCACAGGTTAATATATATATATATATATATATATATATATATATATATATATATATATATATATATATATGTGTGTGTGTGTGTGTGTGTGTGTGTGTGTGTATGTATGTATGTACGACAAACGACACACAACAAAGCTGAAATTCATCCAGACTCAAAAAAGAGTAGCACAAGCCAGAATTCGGCTCAAAATAGGAGGAAAATTGCAGTGTTTGTCAGACTTGAGGACCATGAGTACTTCCCATGCTTTGTCACCCTGAGAAACATTAGGCCCAAAAAGCAGAGACAGCAAAGCCTAATTAGACACCAATTGTCATGGCCATCTCCTCCAATTGTGCCTTCGGTTGAGAATCACTTTGAAATGGGGCAACTGGGAAACTTTAAAACGTAATGAATGAAATTGTTCTGTACATTACTTTTGTATTTAAGTTTTTGTAAATTAAGCAAAGTAATATCTGTGCATTGGGTTTTTTTGGATTATAAGTTGAAATGTGTAAATAAAAGATAAGAAATAGATCTGAAATTTGTTTATTTTTGCAAAGCAAGTTTGAAATCTAAAAATTGTTTCTCTACTAATTACAAAATAACTTCAATACAACATCATAAAAACATCAAAAAAAAAAATAAAAAAAAAAAATAATAATATATATATATATATATATATATATATATATATATAATAAAACACATAAGGGAGACCCTAGTGGTGCTGGACAGGGATAGGCTGCCACAACAGAGAGCCTGCATACATCTAAATGCATACATCTTTAATTTAAAGCATTATCTTTAATGTACTTATGGTATGAGGAGTGTAGGTAAGTTATGTCATGGTGTGGTTTAGCGGGAAGGAGCAAGGTAGTTAATCTGCAGAAATGTATTTGTATATATATCTGGGAACACCTGGTGATGCAATCAGGAAATAATTGAAAATGATTGGAAGTCCTGGTCGGCCACGTCCTATGTAGGTCACAGCTACACAGTAAAATAAGCAGTGTAAAAAATGCAGTGTTAAATGTTATTAATTCTAAAAGAGTTAAATTAATAACCAACAGTGTTAATAATGTTCTTTTGTAGTGTAGTTGCAGGGGTGCTACGTGGTGTAATTATATTTTTACACCTGAAGTGCAAAACCCCGCTAAGTTATCTTTGCCCTCTCCTTTTACCCGTCGTGAAGACGAAAACGCCATTTTATCCACATGCCAGCTGCAAGGTGAGGTCTTTCTCTTTCTATGCTTAAATTAAAAATATGTTTTTAACTACTCACTAACTTAACTACTTTTTTAGGAATGAAGATGCTCGTCAAAGTTAAGTTCAGAAGTGAACAGAAGTATGTGAAAGTTTCTCACAGCGATTTGAAACTTTCCGATTTTCTGGATGAAGGTAATTGCATTTGTAATCTTATAATAAATTTTAAGCTGAAAATGTCGGTGGTGTTTGCATAGCTGCTAAATTGAATCTTATTTCGTTCGTTTACAGCCTTAGTGAAGTTCGGCATCAGTGTCTCTAGTAGGCCCGAGGCCCGCCTTTCTACGACGAGTCTGGCACTGAAATAGACGAGGACGCTTTTGAGGACGTTCTGAAGCAACCGAATTTGGGTGTTTTTCAGATACTATTGCCAGATTCTTCAAATGGTAATGTATATCGTCAAAATGTACGTAGCTGAGCATAGGCGAGTGACATGTGGTTGACACAACGTGAGCTTATTTGTTTTTCAACATGCGAAAATTGACACAAAGTTATTGACTGAAATTTCACAGAGAACATCAGCAAAAACAACCAGAACGCTACAGCAGAACTGTTTTGTGTCTCCGAGGTTTCGTTACTGAATGAATCTACGTTTTCAATGAATCAATTGAGTCAATGATTGACTTGCCTCGTTTTGTATCGAATCAGGCATTTGAATGAATAAATGACTCGCTTATTAATAGTCATTTACCGCCATCTATTGGTGACTTTCCACAATATTTTTTAACTTGTTTGTTCAAAAATATTTAAAACATAAATCTCTCATTTGAAAGTCGCTAAATGACTGAATGTAAAGTAATGACATTGATACATTTTGAGATTTATTTTCAGCCAAGGCGGCTCAATCATGCTCCACAACTTTTTCAATATTAAATTGTAGTGAACAACTAAACTTCTGGAAACTTAACTCAAATTAACTCGACTAATTTTAGTGTTTTTTAATTCTTTCTCAACAGAATTGACCCATGTTCCTTCACTACCAAGTGAAGAAAGCTCAATTGAGATTTCAAGCAATGAATCTGATGACACCATTCTTCTAAGTGATGACAGCCCTACAAGAAAGAGGAGAGCTGAAGATGAAGCAGGAATTGTGAGTGTGTGTCTGTGCCTTGGATGTTATTCAGTAAGAATCTAGAATTGTTACTTATTTTTTAAATTATATTTTAAACATTTTAAAGAAAGTGCCTTGTTTTCTGATAATATCTCACTGTGTCATTTGTGTTAACGCATGAAACTAAAGTGCAAAAGTTCAGTCGAGTTTACCAAATTCATGTTTTAAGATTTGATCCAGGTGCAGAATCACAATGTGACTACACAATCATCACACAATGTTTCCTGAGATGGGTTGTTCATTGTGCTTTGTAACTTTGCAGATGGTCAAAAAAATTCTGCAGACTAAACCTGGTGGGGATGGAATCATCAGAGAGTACAACAAAACCAAATGCTTATCTGACAGCAACAGGAGAAAGATGGTCAATATTCTTACTGCAGATATGACTGAAAAGCACAGGTAACTTGTATTTTAAGTATTCTTTATTCCAGTGGTCATGATTTCCTAGCCCAAAGCATAAAAAAGGACATGATTTTTAAAAGATTATTTGTGTCAGGTCATTAAAAGGTTAATTCATTGAAAATATTTCTTTCTTTAATTACTTAACCCTGTTTATAGAGGTTTAGAAAGCTCTTTTTACATGTGTGGGAAAAATACAAAACTGAATTTTTGGTGAACGAGTACATTTAAAAAGGCATCAGGATAAAATTTAATGTGACATTTGTTCTTCTGTAGCAAACGCCTGTGACATTCAAATTCTCATCTTGATGATGCAATTTTATAAAGTGCAATGTGTTAACTGCTGGGAAAAGTTAATTTTAAAAGTTAATAATATTATTTAAATTTCAATTCATATTTGATTGTTTCTCTATAATATTACAGCTCATCTCCACCCAAACAAGTAAGAGAACTGTATGCTCAAGGAATCATTGCCCTGTTTCCATATCTTAGGATCCATATGCAAAGCTTGGTTATGTAAGTAAATTAATTAAATGAGTTAAATAAGTATGTGGTAGATTGATGTCTTATTTTACTTTAAACATTTTTTAAGGAACATTATTATGACCCTCAAAGTGGACAAGGGTACTTGTCATGGAAAATAAAGAACATTCAGAGGAACAGTGCACCATCAGAGATCCGTAGATGTGTCCCCCAGTCTTTTGGTGGCCCATCTGCGCAGAGAGAAGCTTCATTCAGCACAGAAGTTATCCTGACCGAAGAACAGTATAGGGAAGCTGTTTCTCTTATGAAGCATACTTCAGAGGAGGTGACAGTAAAGGTCAAGATGAGGGAGACATTTCAGTATCGTCGCAAGATGGTTCATGACCCAAGCAGATGCACTGATGTGCTAACTGAATTTCCACGTTATTTGGATATTAAAGGCCTGGTAAGAACATTTGAGTTATTAATGTGATTTAGATTATTTTTCTGTGAATTAAGGACAATAGAGAATATCTGTGGTGATTTAAAGTTATATTGATTATGCATTGTAAAGATAATAAATTTGCCCTTAGTTGCTTTTTTTTTCTGCTTTGTTGGGTTTTACAGATTGAGCTGGACATTGATTTGCCAGTGTTTTTTAAAATCAAAGATATTGTTGTTAAAAATGAATTTGTGGTACTGGTTGCATCACCACTCAAAACTGTTTGCTTTGATGATCATCGTTATGCCTACAGAATTGAACCAAGACACTGTGAATCCTTGAAAGTGTTCAATGTCAATGAACTAATTTATTACAAACCTTTTGATATGCAAATGTCTTATGGGTCTGATAATTTCTTTTGGTTTGTTGTACCTTACTGCAGTCTTGTTACTACTTAGCTGTCAATGCAGGTCTTATTTCAAAATGTTTTTATTTTATCATTTTGACAAGTCGGAACTGTATACATGTTTTAAAGTAGCCATTTTGCCCATTTTGTAAATAAACATGTTTACATGTTTACATCTGTGTAAAGGATTTTTTTTTTAAATATTTGAATGTATTTAATACATATTTTGCACCAAATAAGAACACTATGAATAACAGTAATCTAAAAAAATAAAAATAAAATAACACTAGTGGTGTTAAGTGCCCCATAGTGTTAAACTTCTAGTACAATAACAAGTGTAAATAAAAACACTCTCAGTGTTGTTTTTTAACACTTTATGGTGCTTTATTTACACTATAAATTCTACACTACAGTCAGTGTTATTTTTACTCTCGATAGAGTGGGACCATATGTGCTCCAAAGAAGTGTTAAAATTAACTCTTTAAGTGTTATATTAACACTGCTTATTTTACTGTGTAGCGACTTTGCTTTGGTTTCTCATAGGTTTCGTGAACCACATCCTCTTGTACCACTGTTTGAAGAATTTATCTTCTTATTAATCTGGCCGTAGGATTTAGCTAATTTTAGTAAATCTTTGTTTACTACTGTTAGAAAAACCTTAACTTAAAAGGCTGAGGAAACTTGAGGAAAATGTTTTTCCTTAATTCTCTAAGCTTTGTTTTTGTCTTTAGTCGTTTAAAAACAAAGTATTTTCCACATACACATATCAAATGTATCCTCAGTCTAATCTCTTTTTCCACACATTTGCATGCGTCAGGTGAATTCTGGCAAGCAGGAACAGGTAGAACTGGTATGCCAACTGCCAAACAGTTCAAATCGAAAGCAAACGTTAAACCATCGTAGGTGAGAACATTTAGAGACTCTTTCACAGATCTCACTTTAAAGTAAGTTATTTGCTTCTAATTTTCTGTTTTATCGTATGTATTTGCATGTTTATTGTTAGATCTGTGTACACTTTGATCGTTTGATGAACTAACACCAGACAATAAACTCAAGAAACCGAAGAACTAAACGAGTTAAATGCCTCTGTCATAGCTAGCAATGGTTTCAGCGCCGCCTCCTCACAAAAATTGTGAGGATTGGTCCTGAATCACTGTTAAGCTAAGACTCCTAGTTAGAAATTTTTAAGGTTAGGAGCTCTCGTTTCACTTTCTGTTGTTCTCTCGTGAGTTGGCTGTCTCTGTGTTTGTAGATTTTCTTTCTCGTGGACCTTTTGCTGAGACTTCTCCACTCTCCTGCCACCTGTACTCTCTTCTAAAAAAGTTATTTCCATTCATGTATAACCATGGGGAATATTGCTGTATGCAAATTTTCTTTATTTCTGATTAAGTGTTTCAGTAATGGAGATGGGTATCATTGAACTTATTATTGAACTTTAACATTCTGATTCTGCTTATCAATTCCCAGTTTCAATACTAGTGTTGGGAACTTTTTTAGCTTCTTTTAAGAAGAGACCAGGAGATTCTTGGTAAAGCTCGTTTTTATTTCGTTGCTGTAGTCATCTGCAAGAAGTCTTCAAGAAATCTGTAAGAAAAATTGTCAAGCAATCTCCAAGAAAAAAATCTAACTAAAACCTAGCACAGTGAAGTTTATGTTTTAAGGGGGAGGAGTACAGAGAGGTGGAGACCAGTAAAACAAAAGTATGCAAATGCAGAACAGGACATTTGCAGATCTGTGATCTATTTAGCATCCAAGTGTCGTTTAAATGCATAGGTGTGAACACTAGTGTGAATTTCAGCTCAATCGACCCTGTTTGTGTGCAAAACAGTGCTGCTGGATTAATTGAGGCTAAAATGGAGGTTTAAAATGGTGTGCAAGCCTTTTGGGCATCATTGCTACACTGTCACTGTTTTCTGTGTTTCTATACATAGGCCTTGTATCAGTTTCTCATTATGGACAACAGAGAGAAATTGATGCAGGAGAAGGAACCCAGCTGTGTGTCTCTGGGGAGTAATAAATCAATGGACGTTTATCCTGAATTCAGTGATGAAGCAGTGACTCCTGACCCAGGGTGAGTATAAAGACATGTAGAGGTGATCCAGTGAAACAAGAAGAGCCGAAAATACACGCTGAATGCTGTATGAAGAAAGAGCAGAGACATCTGGTTTGCAAACACAAATAATCTATTATATGTTTATATATATATATATATATATATATATATATATATATATATATATATATATATATATATATATATATATATATTTTTTTTTTTTTTTTTTTTTTTTTTTACATAGTAACAGTTAAAATATTTATTGTAAAACTTAAACTAAAAAATAAGATTAAAAAAACCTAAGGCTATTTGCCAGAAAATTTTAATATAAAATATTCTATAGTTTCTTATATATAAAAAATATATAAATTATGCATACAGCGTAATTCACTTCAGATTTTAAAATATTACTCAGTTCTATAGCTCTGTACGAACTGATATTAACTCTTTCCCTGCAAGTGTTTTTAAAAAGCCACCGCCAGCATTTTCGATGATAAATTGGACGGTGTCCAGAATAGTTTCTGCTATGCATATGTGACCATATTATATGTCATAATAAAAACCAAGCCTCTGATTTCAAATAGAAAAATATATATATTATATTTTTATGAAAATAAATCTGGACAAAAACAAAGATTTTTTGAATTAAAGTAGTGCATTTTTAAGCAAAATACATTCAGATATCATATTATTTTACCTGTAAATAATAATATAATTGAAACTGTAATCAGTAAACAGAAAAAACAGATACCCAAAACACGCATACATACACACACACACACACATACATTTAGGCTACAAACAGCTACATATGGGCCTATATATACACACACATACACTATTTATATACAGATCAAGCGCACACACATACCCATTCATATTGCCAGGTTATTAATCTATCCATGACATAACTACAAGAGTTATAACCTAATTGACGAGATATCTCGTCATTGGCAGGGAAAGAGTGTGTGTGTGGGCCCACACACACTCTCACCACTCACTCTAGAACAGGCCTAAATCACCGCTTGTGTACGTGGTGGCCATGGAAAAAGAAAAATGGCTTCTTCACTCTCTTAAACAACAAAATAAACTTAACAGCTCGTGTGAACAGACACACACTATTTACACTTCACAGTATTATAATGATACTCACACCCTTTATTTCCCCCACAAGGGCGGGACTTAACACACACAAATCAAAGAAAATATTTTAAAATTTTAAATTTTAAATTTTAAAATTATATATTATATGTATATGTATGTCTGTATATATATATATATATATATGAGTGTATATGTGTATGTCTGTGTTTTTGCAGTGGTTATAGAGATGATCAAACAGATCCGGATGCTTCACAACCAGTAGATGGTGAACTACAGAGACTCAAAGACCAGCTCAAAACCAGCATGAAGAACAAGTATGAAAGATTATTTGAAGGATCAAAACTCCAGGAGAATGAAACCCTCCTGAACAGAATCTACACCCAGCTCTACATCATAGAGGGAGAGAGTGAAGGAGTGAATGAAGAACATGAGGTTTTACAGATGGAGACAAAAACAGGACCCAACACTCACAAGACACTCCAATCTACTGCAATGATATCTTTAAAGCCTCACCTGAACCAGGATCTGAGGAGAAATTACAAATCAAGGTTGTTCTTACTAAAGGCATCGCTGGAATCGGAAAAACCGTCTCTGTGCAGAAGTTCATTCTGGACTGGGCAGAGGGAAAAGCCAATCAGGATGTAGATTTCATGTTTGTGATTCCATTTCGAGAGATGAACTTGATCCGAGATCATCAGTACAGTCTTCACAGACTTCTGCTGGACTTTCATCCTGAACTTCAAGATATGGACCCAAAGATTTATGAGGAGTGTAAAGTTGTGTTCATCTTTGATGGTCTGGATGAAAGCAGAATCACACTGATGTTTTCAGATGCTCAGAAAGTTTGTGATGTGAATGAATCTTCATCAGTAGGGGTGTTGATTTCAAACCTTGTCAGAGGAGAGCTGCTTCCTTCTGCTCTTATCTGGATCACCTCCAGACCAGCAGCAGTCAATCAGATCCCTCCCGAGTACATCAACCGTCTGACAGAAATTCAGGGATTCACTGAGCCTCAGAAGGAGGAATATTTCAGAAAGAGAATCAGTGACCAGCATCAAGCCAGTAGAATCATCTCACACATCAGAAGAGCAAGAAGCCTCCACATCATGTGCCACATCCCTGTCTTCTGCTGGATCTCATCCACTGTGCTTCAGAAGCTCCTGGAAGAAGATCTGAGAGCAGAAATCCCTCAAACTCTGACTGAAATGTACATTTACTTTCTGCTGATTCAGATCAACACGAGGAACCAGAAGTATGAAGAAAGAGATCCAGAGAAACTCCTGAAGTACAACAGAGAAGTGATTGTGAAACTTGCTGAAGTGGCTTTTAAACAGCTGATGAAGGGCAATGTGATGTTCTATGAAGAGGACCTGATTGAGAGCGGCATAGACGTCACTGATGCCTCAGTGTATTCTGGGATTTGCACCGAGATCTTTAAGGAGGAGTCTGTGATTCATCAGAGGAAAGTCTACAGCTTCATTCATCTGAGTGTTCAAGAGTTTCTTGCTGCTTTCTATGTGTTTTACTGCTATTTAATAAGGAACACAAAGTCACTGTATGAATTCAGATTTTATGGATTTGATCAAGTCTCTATGGATGATCTACTAAAATCAGCAGTAGATAAAACTCTGAAGAGTAAGAATGGACACCTGGATTTGTTCCTGCGGTTTCTGCTAGGCGTATCATTGGAGTCCAATCAGAGACTCTTACAGGATCTACTGCCACACACAGAGAACAGCTCAGAGACCATCAAGAAAACCACAGAGTACATTAAAGAGAAGATCAAAGATCCTGGTAGTATTTATTATCTCTCCGCTAGTCAATCTATCAGTCTGTTCCTCTGTCTGCTGGAAGTGAAAGATCAGACTCTGTCCAGAGAGATTCAGGAGTTTGTGAAATCAGACAAACACTCAAGGGAGAGACTCTCTCCTGCTCACTGCTCAGCAATCTCCTACATGCTTCAGATGTCGGAGGAGACACTGGATGAGCTGGACCTCATGAAATTCAAATACATCATATGAGGGGAGAAGAAGACTGATACCAGTTGTAATCAACTGCAGAAAAGCTCTGTGAGTGTTTAATCATTAAAAAATGAAGAGTCATGATTAATAAAGCATCTTTAAAATTTTTAATTTCATACATTAGAGATTTTCTTCTGAATAGCAAGCTTAGAGTTTTATGGGGTCATAACATTCAATTCAATTCAAGTTTATTTGTATAGCAGTCTTTACACTGCAAATGGTTGCACAGCAGCTTTACAGAAATTGTAAGTTTCTGCATTATATTTAGTAATAACGTATATGTGACTATCTCAAGTTGATGTCCATATGGCAGGTAGTTTACCCACATTAAACCAATAATCATTGGTTTTGGTCTTTTATCAGGAAGGCTATTCTGCCTTACCTGACTATCTTACATGTCTTTTATTGTATCATTGGTTTCAACTTTATTTTACGTTTTTCTAGTTTTTCTGGCTGTAATCTCAATCTTCAGTGCTGTGAGAGTTTATCATCAGTTCTTCAATTCTCAAACTCTGTACTGAGAGAGCTGGATCTGAGTAACAATAACCTGAAGGACTCAAGAATTAAGCTGCTCACTGATGGACTGATGAGTCCAAACTGTCATCTGGAGAAACTGGGGTATTTTAAAATGATACAATATGTCATTTTCAGTCAGCTGGTCACAATGTTGATGTGTGTTTGTATATGACCTGACTGTTGATGGGTATGTTCTGCTCTCTTTCAGTCTTTCTCATTGTAACCTCATTTCTCAGTGTTGTGAGATTTTGTCATCATTTCTTCAGTCCTCAAACTGTATCCTAAAAGAGCTAGATCTGAGTAACAATGACCTGCAAGATTCAGGAGTAAAGTTGCTCTCTGATAGACTGAAGAGTCCAAACTGTCAGCTGCAGATACTGAGGTATTAAGAACATACAAGAGATCATTTACAGTCAGCTGGTCATAATTTTGATGTGTGTCTGTAGATAATCTGACTGTTATTGTGTGTGTTCTCTTTTAGTCTTGCTGGCTGTAATTTCACTGCTCAGTGTTGTGAGAGTTTGTCATCAGCTCTTCAATTCTCAAACTCTGCCTTAAGAGAGCTGGATCTGAGTAACAATGACTTGCAGGATTCAGGAGTGAAGCTGCTCTCTGATGGACTGAAGAGTCTAAATTGTCAGCTGAAGATACTGAGGTCTGATTTTCACACTCATTTTATTGGTTTTGGTAAAATAATTGGAAGTAAATTTCCTTTGTATGGCTGTAATCAATAATCAATAATGTCTTAAAAGGTTAGTTAACCCAAATATGAAAATTAAGATATTTTTAAAGATATTTTGATGTAATCTAAGAGCTGTCTGACTTTGGATAGCAATACAACTGAAATGTCTCCAAATTCAGAAAGAAGAGCAAGGACATTAGTAAAATAATTTATGTGATATCAGTGGTTGAACTTGAATTTACTGAATTACTTTTTATTCATTATAAAGGGAGTGTTGTTTTATGATTTATAGGCAATATAATCCATTAACATTTAAATATTTTGTTTTGCTGCATTAGGTAAGACAACAGTTATTTACTCCAAACAGCTCACATGAGAAAACACATTATGTTTTGTTCAAATTATAGTGATTTGTGAATGTAGCTGCTTCAATAACAAATCATTTATTTCGAGTATTCATGTTGGGATGTTGCTAGGTGACATAACTATTTCATGACTTTCTATTTAAATGTATTGTCGGAGAGGAAAAACACCTCCTTATAACCTTACCGTGGTGTTGGTTCACCCTCAACCTATGAGCCTGCGCACACACTGATAATTAATTTAGGGCTGATACTTGAGTGAGTTACATTATTGCTGATGTTTAAAGTCCAGTGTGTTTTGATGTGGATAGAGAAATATGTAATTTAGATTCACAACTTTTGAGTGTGTTTGTATATGATGAGACGTTTCGATTCATCTGCAGGTTATCTGGCTGTATGGTGTCAGAAGAAGGCTGTGGCTATTTGTCTTCAGCTCTGAGATCAAACCCCTCACACCTGAAAGAGCTGGATCTGAGCTACAATCACCCAGGAGATTCAGGAGTCCAGCTTCTAAACCAGAAACTGCAGGATCCAAACCATACACTGCAAATACTCAAGTATGTAAAACACTAATACTGACATACTGAACATCTGTGTGAATGATGCAGATCTATATTATTGTGTTTATAGAGTGGATCATGGAGGAGAGATCAGGATGACACCAGGACTACAAAAGTGTAGGTCTACAAATGCACACACACACATACTTGTCCAGTGATTTTTTTCCATTGCTATAAAGGTTCCTCTCTTCTTGTGTTCAGATGCCTGCGATCTCACACTGGATCCAAACACGGCAAATACACAACTCATTCTGTCTAATGAGAACAGGAAGGTCACCCATGTGAAAGATCACATGGCGTCATATCCTGATCATCCAGAGAGATTTGATGATGTTCCTCAGGTCCTGTGTGTTAAGAGTCTGACTGGACGCTGTTACTGGGAGGCTGAATGGAGTGGAGATGATGCTGAAATATCAGTGACGTTTAAAGGAATCAACAGGAAAGGAAAGAGAGATGACTGTAAGTTCGGATCCACAGACAAATCCTGGAGTCTGTACTGTTCTGATAACAGATTCACGGTCTGGCACTGTAATAACTACACTGATATAGGCAACATCCATTCATCCTCTAATAGAGTAGGAGTGTATGTGGACATGTCAGCTGGCTTTCTGTCCTTCTACAGCGTCTCTGACACACGCACACTCACACACTTACACACATTCAACACCACATTCACTGAACCCCTCTACGCTGGATTCAGGCTTGATTATGATTCATCAGTTTCTCTGTGTCAGATGAAATAACACACACCCATATTTGCCAGTCCTCTTTCTAATGTTCACATGCACACAGTTGAATCAGGCCTGACATGGTTACATTAGCATTAATTCATTTTCCATTGTCATCTATAAGTTATAAATCTAAATCGGGCACATATACTGTTCTAAATATTTAATTTTCACATTAATAAAGTTGCTTTGATATTAATATATTATTAATATATTAAACTGATCATCAAATGTAACTAAAGTATCATTTGATCTGTTTCCTGATAAACTTATGCGTCACCGATGTGAACTGATGACAATATGAGCAATCATGAATGTCATTGAACAGAATGAATCAGTCTCCTGATGGTGTGCTTTGTTTTTCTGTGTGGGATTTATGTTTTAAAGGATTTATGTTTTACAGGTTTTACTCAATAGAAGCACTGTGCCCAGGCCTCATAAAGGCTCTGTGTTTTTCCTTTTGATATTATGTGTATGTGCTGTGCAAAATGTCTTATCTACAGAAACAAGATATGGAGACTGCTGAGCTCATCTACTAGTCGAAAAGAAACAACTGCACCTGGTTCTGTGAAGGACACCCTGAGTGGGAGGAAGACCCAAGCACAAGAATATAAATATTGTGTGAAATGTAGTGTGAGCATACAGGACTGCCCTGCCTGCCTTTAATGCTGTTTTTCTGTATCCTGAGCTCAGTCTCAATTATTCTGACTTTATTAAACTTAAGATTTTAAATTTAATAGTAAGTCTCATCATTGACAGACCTGAACCTGGGAGGGAAACAAGGAAGATTTTTCCCAACATCTGTCTGCACCTATTTAACTCTCAGTCCACTAAACGAATTCTGTAAACTCACGGTATCGCTGCTGAACAGTCAATCTCACTTTGTTTCCAATCCTTCAGGAGCTTCCATCTGCTGACTGTTTACGTGAAAATCTTCATCAGCATCTATTCTTCTGAAATGCTTGCTTTTCTGCTTTACAGCAGCCTCTGAGCCTCAGCTCTCACTAATAGAAGTCAATAACATTCACTTTACTGTCTGCTTACTTTGCTCTACAAAAATATGCATTAATATAGTGCTTTATGGAGCCTGTCCTCTAACATGGGGTCGTTTGTACAAGCACCTTATAAAAATTAAAATTTTTAGTGTCATGTTTGTATTGTTGTCATGAAATGACATATGGCTGTCATTACCAATCAACATGCTTTATTTATTGCAGCATGTGGACGTTTTACACCGTTCTCATGGTAATTTGTATGTTTTACTAGGTGTAGTTCATACGAATGAGTAACACCACTCCTAAATTCACCCCCTTACAGAAATCATAATTATAGTGCATATACAGTTTATGAAAATGTTTGTTCTCTAAGATAGTGTTTTCTATAATCATATGATTACTTATCATCAAATAAAAGAATTCCCTATCAACTGATCTACCAGAAACTGGAATCACACCACAAATAAAAGAGTACAAAACATTAACATGAAAATGCTCTGATGGATCATATTTGGGGGATTTGGACAAATGACTTTTATGGGCATATTAGTTGGAGGACAGTTGTCTTTATGTCCTGTATTTTGAATGATTGTACCACCTGTACCCATGTGATGTCATCAGCAGCTGATTTCAGTAAATAATCTGAATCCCATTGTTATAGCCCTGGTGTCCGTGTCATTTAATATACATACAAACACATATAAAACATAACATGATGGCAGAAGTGGGATAGAAGAAACAAAAAGCACAACTGGAAAGATATCACTACAACAACTACCATCGGCTTTGTCTTTTTGGAGAAAATCTGAATTGGTGTAGTAAAGAACACCTCTTAAAGCGCAAGAAGAACCTTTGTACATTTGGTACAACCTTCAACCACCAACAGACCGATTCCTAAAGTTTTAGCCTGTGACCGCTATTAAACTTATTTAGGACCTCTGTACACAGCAGCATTGGGTGATTTAAAGAGAGATCACAAAGTTCCCTCCAAATCCTTTCAAACCATGTTCTTAAGCCTTACACTGATGCAGACTACAACACACACATCTTATACTTTTCAGAGAAATAAATATTGTTAACATTTTGTGTTGTGAGAGTTATACAGCATACAGGAGTGAAGCTGCTCTCTGATGGACTGAAGAGTCTAAATTGTCAGCTGAAGATACTGAGGTCTGATTTTCAAACTCACTTTTGATGGAGGTCATGGTTCTACCAGAGCATATCACACTGTCTGGCATCGTACTTGCTAATTCACAGACTTTTACTAAATATATAATTTACTAAATATTACGTTTAGCATTAGCCAGCAGGTAACATTCTCAGTGGGTGCGTCACTGAGTGGGGAGAACCCGTTTGATGTTCTGATCGGAACGGAAACGCTGTGTTTTGAAGAAAATTGAAACTCATTGAAATGTGTTCAGTGTGTATCAGTTTATTTTAAATATTGTTAAACAGGGTTATCTGAACAAAACCGTGATAATGTTGGTAATTGTGATAATGTTCACTTTAATTGCGATATGGTATTTTCATACCAATTTCATACCATACCAGGTTTATTTACAAATGTTGCCTTATAACATCAAAATAATGAACGAAAAACCATCTGTTTTGAAAATTAATACAAAATTGCAATACCAAAATAAAAAGAATTAGAAAAGTCAACTTTTAGTAACTTCTTTAAACCTTTTAGAAGAACTTTCAAAAACAACTGTATACTAAATAACTTTCGTAAAATGTATAACAGCCCAAGCATACTTACATACATATAGAATGCTGCACTAAATACATTTATAAGGTACACACATGCTATGTATTTTTCAGTTAAACCTGAATGACTTGATTAGTTGAATCCGGTGTGTTTAATTAGGGTTGCATCTAAACTCTGCAAGGCTCCGGCCCTACAGGAATTAAGTTTGGCATCCCTGGCTTAGGACATCCTGATTCATCCCATTGCAAGGGTTCTGCCAGTAGTGGGCACTTATGCAACATAATCAGTACATCTGAGTAAACAAGTCAGAGGGACGTTTGCAAGTGAAGCACATAAAAAAAATGGAATGGCCGTGGAGCGCCACTGTCCTGCAGTTTAGTTCCAAGCCTTCAAAACTCAACAGAGCAAGGCAATTACTAGGTGCGTTCAATTTGAAACAATTTGAGTGATCAGTGTATGACATCAAGTACCATGAGACTGATAAGAGAGCAAACAGATCCTTATGCTTTTGAAACACTCTCATGGTACTTTGATGTCATACGCTGATCATTCTGTGCAGTGTCGCCTCACGCTAAACCATTGAATTAAAATATAGTTACTGATTTGAAAATATACCGTGTAATTTTCTCATGTGTCTGTTACGGTTTGATATTTGAGTAAAGTTTTTTCCACACTGTTGGCAGGGGAAGAGACTCTCTCCAGTGTGAACTCTCATGTGGACTTTAAGTCTTCCGTGTTGACTAAAACTTTCTCCACATTGAGAGCATGTATAGGATTCTTCTCTAGTGTGAACTTTCATATGGGCTTTAAGTCTTCCATGTAGATCAAAACTCTCTCCACACTGAGGGCATGTAAAAGGTTTTTCTCTAGCGTGAATTCTCAAGTGCTTGTTAAGATTTCCTTTTTCTGTGAAACTTTTTTCACACTCATGGCACTCATAACGCTTTTCTCTAGTGTGAACTTTCATGTGTCTGTTACGGCTTTCTTTTCGGTTGAAACTTTTTCCACACTGTGGGCAGATAAAAGGACTCTCTCCTGTATGAATTGCCATATGGTCATTAAGGTTTGTTTTTCTATTGAAACTCTTTCCACACTGTTGGCAGGTGTAAGGCTTCTCTCCAGTGTGGACTCTCATGTGCCTGTTAAGGTCTCCTTTTTGAGTAAAGCTTTTTCCACACTGTAGGCAGGTAAAGGGCTTATCTCCAGTGTGACCTCTGATGTGCACTTTAAGATTTCCTTCATGAATAAAACTTTTTCCACACTGTTTGCAGATGTAAGGCTTGTCTCCAGTGTGACCTCTCATGTGCACCTTAAGGTTTCCATGTAGATCAAAACTCTTTCCACACTCAGAGCAGGCGTAAGGCTTCTCTCCAGTGTGAACTCTCATGTGCACTTTAAGGCTTTCTTTTTGAGTAAAACTTTTTCCACACTGTTGGCAGATGAAAGGCTTTTCTCCAGTGTGAATTCTCATGTGCCTGTAAAGGTTTCCGTCATGAGTGAAACTTTTTCCACATTGTTCGCAAGTGTAAGGCTTCTCTCCAGTGTGAATTCTCATGTGGTCATTAAGGCTTCTTTTTCTATTGAAACTTCTTCCACACTGTTCGCATGTGTAAGGTTTCACTCCAGTGTGAATTCTCATGTGCCCTTTAAGGTTTCCTTCATGAGTGAAACTAACTCCACACTGTTTGCAGGTGTAAGGCTTCACTCCAGTGTGAATTCTCATGTGATCATTAAGGCTTCTTTTTCGGTAGAAACTTTTTCCACACTGTTGACAGGTGTAAGGCTTCTCTCCAGTGTGAACTCTCATATGCACTTTAAAGTTCACTTTATGTGCAAAGCTTTTTCCACACTGTTGACAGGCGTAAGGCTTCTCTCCAGTGTGAATTCTCATGTGCACTTTAAGGTTTCCTTCATGAGTGAAACTTTTTCCACACTGTTGACAGGTATAAGGCTTCTCTCCAGTGTGAATTTTCATGTGCCCTTTAAGGTTTCCATGTAGATCAAAACTCTTTCCACACTCAGGGCACGTGTAAGGCTTCTCTCCAGTGTGAACAGTGTGTTTCTTACAGTGTGTAAGGTCTCCATGTTCAATGAGACCGTTTTCACACCGAAGAGGGGGTGAAAAACTTTCAGTTTCGGTTCTACGAGTTGTATTCTGAGAGAAAGTATTTTTAGTCTGTGGTGAACAGAAAGATTCTTCAGTTTTAAAAGCATGATCAGCTTCATGTTGTATTTTCTCTTCCGTTTCATTTGGTTCTGTGCTCTCCTCTTTCAGCAACAGGTCTGTGATGAAAAAAGACATGAAAGTTAGCCCAAATGAATAGCACAAGGAAACAGGCATCAAAACATTATTATGAAACAGATAGTTTTGGTCCTTGATTCAGATTGGATTGAAGCTTTTGTAAATTACTCCACAACTTTGTTTACCTGTTTCTTGCTTGGCAACCACTTTGACATCTACTCCAAAACATTTGTGGTTGCAACATTGTTTGTTAATACAAACCCAATAAGTCTTTGTAGTAATGCAAGGGTGCATGATTTGAGACAATACCTCTTCCAGTGTCCTGTGGGAGCCCCCTCAGTCTATCGGCGTAGACCGGGGCTCTACCACAAGAAGCCCATCTACTATCATTAGTACTATCCATTCACTAAGACTGGAACACTGGTGAATGTCCCATGTTCTAGTAAACAGGGACGTGCAGAAGTCCAGCCTTCCTGTAGGAGGTCTCTGAAAGTATAGTCATATGGACAGTATTTAAGTGCATTTCTGCGTCAACATCTTGAACAGGAGCTTGTGAAGTGGTTCAAGACTCGCAGATCCAGGATCGGTTGTAACCCACTGCCTTTCTTGGGCACTATGAAGTAAGAGCTGTAAAACCCCGTCCTCATATCGGCTGGAGGGACCGGCTCTATAGCATCCTTCACCTGAAGGACCGCAATCTCCGCATGCAAGACAGGAACATCCGTAATGTACACTGATGTAAAGCAAACTCAGTTCAGTTCGACCAGGCTGACGCCGGTCAAACTGAATCGCGTAGCTGAGTCAATTGGTCCAAAGGAGCCAGCGAGAAGCTTCAAGTAAGCATCCAGAGACCGAACTAATAGCTTGAGCAGAACCACCGCCGTACCCGTGGTGAGGCAGTGAGGAAGAACGCAGGGACCCGGCTCAAGTATCTTGCAGCCGGTCCGAAGAGGGTTATAAGTGTGTGCGCAACTCTTCTGTTCCAGCTGAAGTGAGATGGATAGTCTGTTGATTCGTACTCCCAGCATGCCCACTGCTGCTCGCTTTCCCTAGAGGAGAGCGAGTGTGATATGGGACTGGCCCGTCCACAACCCCTCAACCTCTCTGGGCACCCAGATATAAAAAAAAAAAAAAAAAAAAACAAACTCTCCTCTGATGAGATTTTCGGATTCTTTGCCCAGCCCTGTGGTGTAATCACAATCTCCCAAAGAGCAGTTCCCTCCATCCCAAGGTCACGTCTAAAGGCCGCTTGCATCTGTGTTTGCCACCAGGTTTGGTGGTGGCCTTGCTTGCCCTGCAGCCAGCTCTATGGCGCTGCCTAGATGGGAGGCTACTGCATTGTCTGCACAAGGGCGGGGCAGGCCTCTGCGACAAGCTGACTGAGGCGCTGCCGGCGCCGGCAGGGTGAAGGCAGTAGTTGCACGCTGAGGCAAGATGGCATCTGTCTGATTCTGGGCAAAGTTCTCCACCGTGTCGCCAAAAAGGCCAGTTTGGGACAAAGGAGCATGCAAGAATCGTGTCTTATCAGTCGACCAGACAAACCAACCTGATCGAATTAAATAAATTATACCTAATTTGTTGCAGTAAAGCGCAAATGCAGATGTTGTGCATGCGCATTTAGATTAAAACACCGAAGGCGGGAAGTCGACTAGGCGCGATGGAGACTCAACGGTAGCAATTAATGAAGAACTGACGAGGAGATTATACAAGGTAAGATATTTTCTACATTCATAACTGATGCAGACTTAAACATCAACTATTTTTATGATTTGATTCTTTCATGTAATCGATATTGATTCACTGTCACTGCACTTTTTGTTAACGTTAGATATTTTCCACCCTTGCTAGCATGTAACGTTACTATCGTTTGAGTATGTGTATCATTTTTTCATTTACCTTTAAGCAGATTACGCTCGCATGTTTTGTTTTGTTTTTTATCTGGACTCACGTTCACTTCGCAAATAGAACATGTAACGTTAAAGGATTTCGGCTAAAAACAAATCTGTCATCAATTATCTGCAACTTGAATCATTTTAAGATATATGTGGTCTATATTCATCTTTTTGGCAAGACTGTATGACTTAAAAAGAATAGATTAGCCACCATAACATTATGTTTTGCTTTTCTATAAATATGCTTTACAAATATGATGAATAGTCAAACACACTCGACACTAACATGTACAAGTTTGTACGATCATGTCATGTTAAAGTCTTTTCATGTAACGTCATGTCATTTTTAATTTTACAGAAACATTGTAGTGACATCATTCCACATAGAATCTGATGAAGGTCAATCAGTCACTAACGGTATATATATATAAATAACTAAACTTAACTCGTTAAATTTCCTTCATTTAAAGGTTTCATCTTTTCTCTCTTTTGACAGTTATATGAGTATACAAAAGGTTGCAAAGTTGTGATTTCATTAAAAAACTCAAATTATATGTCATCTTCAATATTTTAGAGACTTCATCATTGTGACTTTCCACATGTCTCCAGTTTGGGGCACTTTACTTACAGTAAGTTTTGTTTTATTTAACTAAATATAGTGTGTTCATACACAAAAGTTTACTTGTTCACTTACTTGGTAAAAGTGTTAATGTTCTCACCTTTTTTTTTTTTTTTACTTTTACGTATGTGGTCCTTGTTGTTTTAACAAATATTTAGGAGGAGAAGGGACCATTTACATTTGTGTTTTGTGTTATAGATCAGGAGAAAGCACATTGTTTATCATATTACAGTGTTACCTTGAAAATGTGAAATGAATGTCTGATGTTTAAGTATGGTTCCTTGCTGATCCCTGTAAAAATGTTAAGTAAAACTAAAAACATAACCATTGGAAGACTGTGTTTGAAGGATTCTTTAAACTTTAGAAAACAGTTGGCTTTATTTGTCAAGCACTGCAGTATGTCTTCTATTTTTTGGTCAGATTGAATGTTACTTTTGATTGATGGAGCGATTACAATAAATGTTTGAAAATGCAGTTTGTTTTGACTATTTAATACAAGAAAATATAAGGTGACTATATGAAGCAAGTAACAATAACTTATTGAAAATAAATAAAGTTTATGTATTAAACAAGCATAAATCCCAGTTCATCAGTTATCATAAAATGTATTTAATTCATTTACATTAACTGAACATGAACGGGTGAAGCTTAAACAAACGTAAATTTTTGCATTAAATTTATGTGATTTAATTGGATGGAAATTTGACATCCAATTGAATTACACAAGTTTTAACTTTTGGTGTTAAATATTTTTTTGAGTGCCGATCAGAGCCGTCAAGTGCCTACAGGCTCAGGAGGGGAGCAATGGCTTGCTTCCCCAAGTGGTAACGGTATTTGGACACAACTGCATCGCAAACGAACCTCACCAAAACAGTTTCTGGCTCGGCCGCCCAGGCAAGCACAGCCACCATTTCTAGATCCGTATCCAGTACGGTCGAACGCCTGGTAGATGCCGAGCCAACCGGATCTTCATCTCCAGAAATGTCTTCACCTTCCGATGCAGCGATTGACTTGTGATCATCAGGAGGAGCCCCAGAGGATACAGCTGATACCCCACATGAGAGTCCAGACTGCCCCTTTGGCAGCAGAGCTCAAACCATCTGTGCCACAACCCAAAATGGAGCCCACCTGCCTGCAGCTAGGATGAGAACCAAGACCTAAAGCTCCATTCCCTTTCAAGGTGACAGAACCTGCCCATCACTCCGAGATGACCACCTCTCCGCAAGGAGAAGACTCATCCTCAAGCGCCACCTCAGCGTGCTTAGTGCCCAGGCACATGAGGAAGAGATTGTGACCATCAGCAGGTAACAACCGCATCCAGAAACACACGGGTGTACGTCGTCTGAAGCAAGAGCCACGCTGTCTTCCAAGACGTGTTGAGTTTGCCAGACGTAACGTTGTCTTTAGAAAGACGCACATGTGAACACTCTTTCAGGAAGAAAAGCTCTTCTAGTGCTGAGGCAAACAGGATATAGCCACTTGCACACAGCAGAGGGGTCGTGACCTCCGCCGTCCCGCCGGTCACTCCTGAAGTAGAGTAGAGCCGAACGCGTCACAAACAGTTGAGAACGAGAATACGTGTGCAGAAGTATATTGGATCTGTGCAGATTTTAAAGCAAGTAATAATCCTTCTGTCCTCTCGGTGCTTAATATAATCACTCACCTGCCCAATGAAAGACTTCTGCAGTTTTAAATAAAAACAAAGCATGTTTAATTATCACAATGACGACTATGCTGTTTTATTTTTATTTTACATTCAATAAATTAGTCAACATTACATTTCTTTAGGCTTTTAAATTAGTCTAAAAGCATTCAGCATCCCCCGCCCAAAAAATATAGCAATTGTTTCAAAATCATGATTACAATATTGACCAAAATAATCACGATTATGAATTTTGCCATAATCGAGTAGCCATAATAAATTACGTTATACAAAGACATGAAAGTGAGTAATTAATATGTTTTAATTTTGGGGTGACCTAAACATTTATCATAAACTTTTCATTTAAACAATTTTTGAAGAACTTTTAATAATAATAATAAAAAAAAACACCAACCCAAATAAGTCAATGGGCCTTTTGGACACTTTTAGTCCAAAGTAATGATTTTGGAAAAGCACATTTAAAATATAATACTCTAAAAATATATATATAATGCTATTTCTGTACAGCTTGGCCTTTTAATAATCATGACATGAGAAAGAAAACCGACCTATTTGTTCCTCAGTGTCTTCTTCTTTGATTCTGAACGTTTCTTCAATCTTCACATCTTCAGTCTCTTCTTTAATAAACTCCATTTCTGCTGAGACTGTCCTGTTTAAGATGAGAATCAGTCCAAACTAAATCACTGTGTTTGTCTCTAGTTAGTAGTTTCTGACTGAAGTCGTGTTTATGATGAACTCATTTATGAATGGACGAGCTTTACTGAATAACCCGCGTATAATCCCTACAACGTTACAGTCAACACTAATGAATGAACTTTACATGGTTTGTTAAAACTGACTACATGGGCTGTAGTGTGAAGTAAACGCTGTTAATGCTTAAAAACACAAACCTTTCTTCAGCCGAAAAGAACGGCGCGGACTTTTGACGTCACATCGCCGTACCAAAATAAAAGCCCCGTTGACAAGTACATGAAACACACTGCAACGAAAAGTCGAGATCATTTATTACAGTTTCTACATAACCAGAAAAGCTACATTTTAACTATTTATTTTTCTTTCTTCCTTTATGTCCCTTCTTCAGCTCCTCTACTTTTTTTATTGAGGTATATCTGCATCAGACAAGCCCTGTAGCATGCATACTGTTTAGGCAATTCTTTCCTTTCAATGCATAATAAATTAAATATAAGAAGGCTACATGCTTTAAACACTTATGTCATTTTGACATTAAATGTTATAGTACGTTGGATGCTAACAGAAGGGACATTTTATCCTAAAATCAGCTATTGCTAAACAACATGCTACTGCCTAATGATCACAGAGAAAGATTTTTAACCTGCTTATTACCCATATTTTCAAAAATTACCAGTTTACATTAGAATAAAAAAAAAAATGGATAAAATTTATTAGAATTTTATGCTTTACTAGATCAGTTAAATATTATAATATATATTAGAATGGAATTTTTATTTTTACTGAAGCTTACTCAGGGACATGGCAGTAACTTTGTAAGATTAGCATTCAGAAACAAGTATTAACCCATTTTTACCCAAAATATACCACATTATGTCATTGCGCCGAATACTATGGATGACTCACTTATGCATAAAAGCCCCCTGAGCCTGAAGTCAAAGACTGGAGCATTATTAAAATCAGAGGCAGATGCATTGCAGAAATCATCTTGCTACGATTGCTCAAAAGTTTCTCTGCATTCCTGCTACAAGTATTCCTTCAGAGAGGGTATTCACCTGTTTAATCAATTTATTGCAGCATGAAAAGTCTAATAATGTATAGTGATGAATGAATGATTGCCTCAAATTATTATACAAAATGGATCTAGACTCAAGATAAGTTGAAATAATAAGTTGAATCATGAATGACTGAAGCAGATGACGGGATAGAAGGCGAGTATGAGATCTGAAAGTTCCTTTGACTGGAGATAGCGGAGACTTGACTTGAATGTTTTTTTCCGAACAGGATCGCTGTAACTTGGAACTGTTCGTGGAGAACTGGAGTACACACCACAGAGGAATACTGAGACTGGAACATACAAGAATCTGGAAGACAAGACAAGTTTTCAAGGTAAGTAGAAAATTGCTTTAGCTCGAATGAGCATCTGGAAAGGTCCACTTCGTGTATAAATGAGACAGGACACTGAGAAGACTTGATGAGGAGATGATGAACTTTGGGTGCAGCTGATGGTGCAGCAGTAGAAGTTCACCAGGATGGCTGGGGACGGCTGGTTCTTCTTTAGGGTTCTCAAGAACAGGAGATGGTGAGCCTTCTTGACCAGGCTGTAGATGTTGCTGGTCCAGGACAGTTGCTGGTCCTCTGGAACTTGAAGTAGGAGACAGACTATCCCATTAATGTGGATGGGATCATGTGTGCCTCTTCTTCCTAATGAGCTCCTTAGTCTTGGTGGTGTTAAGGAGCAGATTATTGTCTGTGTACCAAGTGGTTGAGCGTGATGGTAGTAGAGCAGATGTGGCCTGACGTAACATGCTCAGGTCTGTTGGTCAGAAAGTCCATAACCCAGTTGCAGAGTGAGTTGATAATGTCCAGTCAATTAATTTGGAGGGTATGACAGTATTAAATCTGGTTTCGTGAGATTATGTATTTAAATTATTCAAGATTATTTCCAAACGCTATCATAGTGTTATTGTTTTAATAAATGTCTGACAAAACACTTTGTGTTGTTCATCATATTTATTCATATAAAAGCAACAAAATGAAATTATATCACGTTTATCAGCAGCACAGCATGTGAGTGAGAAAGGCAATATCTACCTTTGATCTCGTAGGTATCTGTTCTACTTCTAAAGGTCAGAACTTTCCATCTTGACAGTGTATAAAGAAGGATTAGAAAAGTCAACTTTTAACAACTTTATTTTTTAAACCTTTTAAAGTCACTTTCCCAATCATAATGAATTCTCTGCAGTGTCATGCAACAGTGAAATACCACTACACCTTATATCAGGTGGGGCAATTTGCCTGGGGGTTCATTTGGATGTATATCGCGTTTAATTTATTCATAACCCATGCAACTCTATAATAAATATTTTTTAACATTTGTAATGTAAACAGTAAACCAACTCTATAGTGAATAGTAAGTGATCAAAGGCTTAGGACATTCATCCCATAGCAAGGGTTCTGCCAGTAGTGGGCAATTATGCTACATAATCAGTGACGTATATCTGAGTAAACAAGTCGGAGGGACATTTGAGAATGAAGCACAAAAAAAAATGGACTGAAACACAGCCCTGGAGCGCCACTGTCCTTCAGAGTTTAGCTCCAATCCTTATTAAACCCAACAGAACAAGGCAACTACTAGGTGTGTTCAATTTGAAGCGATCACTGATCAACAGATCCTTATGCTTTTGAAACACTTTCACCGTACTTTGATGTCATACAAAGATCGTTCTGCGCAGTGTCACATCATGCTGAACCACTGAATTAAAAACTGCTACTGAACCAATACTGATTTTAAAATATACAGTGTAATTTTCTCATGTGCCTGTTTCGGTTTGATTTTTGAGTAAGACTTTTTCCACACTGTTGGCAGGGGAAGAAACTCTCTGAGTGTGAATTCTCAAGTGTTTGTTAAGACTTCCTTTTTCGTTGAAACTTTTTCCACACTGAAGGCACACATAATGCTTCTCTCCAGAGTGAATTCTCATGTGTCTGTCAAGGCTTTCTTTTCTAGTGAAACGTTTTCCACACTGTTGGCAGATAAAAGGACTCTCTCCTGTATGAATCATCATGTGGTCATTAAGGTTTCTTTGTCTATTGAAACTCTTTCCACACTCAGAGCAGGCGTAAGGCTTCTCTCCAGTGTGAACTCTCATGTGCACTTTAAGGCTTTCTTTTTGAGTAAAACTTTTTCCACACTGTTGGCAAATAAAAGTTTTTTCTCCAGTGTGAGTTCTCATGTGCCTGTAAAGGTTTCCTTCATGAGTGAAACTTTTTCCACACTGTTGACAAGTGCAAGGCTTCTCTCCAGTGTGAATTCTCATGTGCACTTTAAGGTTTCCATGTAGATCGAAACACTTTCCACACTGTTGGCAGGTGAAAGGCTTCTCTCCAGTGTGAATTCTCATGTGCCTGGTAAGGTCTACTTTTTGACTAAAACTTTTTCCACACTGTTGGCAGGCAAAAGGTTTGTCTCCAGTGTGAATCCTCATGTGCCTGTTGAGGTTTCCTTCATGAGTAAAACCTTTTCCACACTGTTGGCAAGTGCAAGGCTTCTCTCCAGTGTGAATTCTCATGTGCACTTTAAGGTATCCATATTCTTTGACACTCTTTCCACACTCTGGGCAGGTGTAAGGCTTCTCTCCAGTGTGACCTCTCATGTGCACTTTAAGGTCTCCGTGTTGTTTGAAACTCTTTCCACACTGTTGGCAGGTGTAAGGCTTCTCTCCAGTGTGGACTCTCATGTGCCGGTTAAGGTCTCCTTTTTGGTTGAATCTTTTTCCACACTGATGGCACATGTAACGCTTTTCTCCAGTGTGAACAGGGTTTTTCTTACAATGTGTAATGTTTATGTGTTCATTGAGACTTTCACACTGGAGAGGGATCAAAAAATGTCCAGTTCCTGTTCTATCAGTTGTTTTCAGAGAAAGTTTCTTTAGTCTGTAGCCAACTGAGAGATTCTTTCCAGTTATAAAAACATGGTGAGTTTCATATTTTACTTTCTCTTCTGTTTCATTCGCACTGTGTCTCCTCTTTCAGCGGGAGCTCTATAATTAAAAAGACAAATGAAAGTTAGCCCAGATTAACAGCACAAAGAAACAGTCATCAAAACATTATTATGAAAACAAATAGTATGCTACAGTGGAAGTTGCCACATCACCTATTTGGCAATATTTCAGGTTTACACAAGACTAAAAAGGTAAGTCCACTGATTAGAGCCCTGCACGGGCCTCATATTTAGGCTTAGTCCAGCGCTGGCCTAAGATGCTCAGGAGGCTTCAGGAGTCATCGTTGTCCCTGAGGCTTGTCGGCAAGCTATTGAAGATCGGTCCAACAGATACTGATGTTGGGGGTAACTGAACCATGGTCCAGCCCAATTGTGATGGTCCCGAAACCTGATGGCACACTCCGCTTCGGTAACGACTTCTGTTGCCTCAAAGTATCTGAATTCGACAGATACCCCATGCCTCGGGTGGACATGCTGTTGGATCGACTGGGAAGGGCCCGGTACATCTCGAACCTGGAGCGTCTGCTGAGGGTGCCTTCGGAGCTCTGTAGGGCTGGACTTACCTCCAACCCCTGCAAATGCCATTTTGCGCTCTCGAAAGTGAAGTACCTGGGTTTCCAGGTAAGTAGGGGCCTCGTATGGCCCCAGGAGAAGACAGTGGAAGCAGTCTGGAAGGCCCCGAGGTCCCCTCCACGCCGGCACAAGCTTTCTTGGGGTAGGCAGGGTATTTTCGCTGTTTTATGCCCAACTTCTCCTCTTTAGCTGACAGATCTGACCAGGAAGGGGCAACCAGAGAAAGTGCCGTGGGCACTTTATCTTCAGAGGAGGCCTTCCAGAAGATAAAGGCGGAACTTACCTCGGAAATCGGTACTCCGAGAAACGGATTTCAGCTGCCCCTTCCTGCTGTAGATGAATGCCTCCGATACAGGACTGGGTGCTCGGGCCAAAGATACCAATGCCAGGGTCACCCAATGGTTGCTTGCGCTCCAGGACTTCAACTTTCTTCAACAGATGGTCTCTCTCGGATCTGGGCAGCTTTTGCAGGTGTATCAGGGTCACTCTCACCCACCCCTATTTCTCCCCTTCTCATGTGATTACAAGACCAGGAGGACACTTAGTTTAGTGACCGATAAGCTCCACGGAGCACAGCACACACCCACTATAGAGAGATAGCACCCAAAGCACAGTTTGGACTTTTGCACTTTTATTTTTTTTGTAAAATAAAACCACCCTTCCGGGGCCTTTTATTTTTGAGCTCTCCTTGTTGCGTGATTCTTCACCCGGTGACAACGGCTACACTAAAACAGCTCAAGCATATAACAATGTATAAATGTTGAACCTGCGCAACAAGAATAAATGTGCAATATGATGGTCTGTGTAAAGTAGAAGTTAAAGTGTGCTCTGTAGAACATAGAGACACCAGCGCTATCACTTGCATTTTTAGCCTATATTCCGTCTGTTTTTTCCACATCGCAGAAATCATAAGGCCCTACCTGTCAGGGGTTGGCAGCGGCCTGTTGTGTTTGTCTTGTGTTTTGTTGTCCTGAAGCACATGGTCTTTGTTTTGACAGCTCGCCATGTGCTTTGCTGTTAACTCCTCCCCTCTTGTTAACCCTAATTGTTTCACACTCCTGCACCCCATTTCCGTTAATTACCCTCTCTACTTAGTCTCCTTGTGTTTTCTGTCCTTTGTCAGTCCGTCGTCTAATGTTAGTTCGTTCTGACTCTGAACCTCTGTTGACCAGTCTGATCTGTTTGCGTTTGTCCAGTCTTAGTCCTGTTCTCGGTCTAGTTAATGCCTTTTGCTTTTTGTGTTTTTTTCTATTTTTATTAGTTTCTCTTTTTTTCCCCGTCTTCTGCCCCCCATCTCTCCAGTTCGCTTTTTGCCCAGCTCAGGACTCTCTCCTCACCGACGACCTTTGGGTGCCAGTGCCTGTCTCGGTCTTCTAGTGGGCGGATGCTGGGCGTGGCTACAGTGGGAAGCTTTGCGGCGACCGTTTTGGCTGGCCACCCTTTTCCTGCTCCACCGGTTGGGCCTGGTTCACCTTTTGCCCCATCGAACTGTGTCAGTTAGATGTTCCATCCTTCACCTCCTCTGCAGCTGGGATCGTGGCTGGAGTAGACTGCCATCTGTTTCACCCCTTTGTGGGATAATTACACAAAGACCTTTTTGTTCAAATAAAGTTAATTTCTTTCTGCAATTGGGTCTGCTCGTCTGTCCTGACAGTACGGACTGACCAAAATGGACCCAGCGGAAGAAGACTATGTCCGTACCGCCCTGGCCCACCAGGGGGCTATGATTGGTCATCATGCCAATCAGCTGTCTACTACCTCTCAGGAGGTTGATTCCCACACCTCTCAACTGGCTACTTTAAACGACCAGGTTCAAGATCTGCAGCGGGAGATCCGAGTATCATCCAGCATTCATTCCCACCCTGAGCCACATGCCAACAATCCACCTCCCTATGACGGGGACCCGAACTCTTGCAAAGCCTTTTTGTCCCAGTGCTCTCTGGTGTTTGCCCTTCAGCCTGGCCGTTATGCCTCCGAACAAACGAAGGTGGCTTACATCATCACACTTCTCACCGGCAAGGCTCGAGCGTGGGGGACAGCCGTGTGGGACGCTCGGTCACCTATATGCTCCAGCTTTGCAGAGTTCAGCACGGAGATGAAAAGGTTGTTTGACCGTTCCGTCAGGGGAGATGAGGCGGCTGCTAAGCTTGTTCGACTCCGTCAGAAGGGTCAAACTGTCACTGACTACCTCGTCCAGTTCAAGACACTGTCCGCCGAGTGCAAGTGGGATGAGGGGGCCTTGCGTGCCTTGTTTCGGGAGGGGTTGGATCCTCAGATCCAGGATGAGATTGCTGCCCAGGAGACCCCGGCAGATCTGGAGGATCTCATCAGCCTGGCGTTACGCATCGAGGCACGGATCCAACTTCGCAGAAAGCGTCTTTCCCCACGGTCAGCGTGGGTCTTCACCAAGGACTCCCAGAGCGTCGAGGGCCCACCATCCCTGTCTTCCAGTGATCCTGAGCCCATGCAATTAGGTCGTCTCCACCTCACGGCTCAAGAGAAACAACATCGTCTGGCTCGGGGATTGTGCTTGTACTGTGGCAACTCTGGACATCGGGTCTCTACGTGCCCTTTAAAAGCCAAGGCCCACTAGAGTACCAGGGCGTCCTAGTGGGTTCATCTCCTATGCCCTCTTCCTATTCCCGTACCCTCCTTCCAGCAGTAGTCACCTGTCAAGGAACCTCTCACAGCTGTGAGGCTCTGATTGACTCTGGGGCCGAGGCCAACTTCCTCGATGTCCAGACTGCAAAGATTGGGGTATCCCTGCCATCCCACTCACCTCTCCTGTTCCTGTATGGGGTCTGTCTGGCCAAAAACTTTCCACCATCACTCATTCCACCCCCAGTGTAAGTCTTGTCGTGTCGGGCAATCACTGTGAGGACATTGTGCTGCTTCTCCTGGACTCCCAACAGGCTTGTCTTGTTTTGGGGCATCCATGGTTGAGGCGGCATGGTCCTCATTGATTGGTCCCATAACTTAATTTTGTCTTGGAACAAGTCTTGTTATGTGTCTTGTTTGGGTGCTGCTTCTCCTGTCTCTGTGTCTTCCTTTCCTCAGGATCAGGAGGTGGATGTCTCTGGCGTTCGGTGGAGTACCTCGATCTGCGTCGGGTGTTCAGCAAGTCCCCGAGCTCTATCCCTTCCTCCCCACCGGCCCTACGACTGTGCTATTGACCTCCTCCCAGGCACTTCTCCGCCCAGGGACGTTTATTCTCCTGTCTGCTCCTGGAACGAGAGGCTATGGACACTTATATCCAGGAATCGCTGCGTAATGGACTCATTCGCCACTCCTCGTCTCCGCTGGTGCTGGTTTCTTCTTTGTTAAAAAGAAGGATGGTTCTCTGCGTCCCTGTATTGATTACAGGGGACTCAATGACATCACTGTTAAGAATAGGTACCCCTTTACCCTTGATGTCTTCTGCTTTTTGAGCTCTTGCAGGAGCTAAGGTCTTCACTGTTAGACCTCCGCAATGCCTACCACTTAGTCAGGATCCGGGAGGGTGATGAGTGGAAGACAGCATTCAACACTCCTCGGGACACTACGAATATCAGGTCCTTCCGTTCGGTCTCACGAACGCTCCTGCTGTCTTCAGAACATGGTTAACAGTGTGTTGGGAGACATGATTAACCGCTTTGTCTTTGTGTACCTTGATGATATTCTCATCTTCTCCCCCTCTCTCCAGGTACACACCCACCACGTTCACCTTGTTCTCCAACGTTTGCTAGAGAATCAGCTCTTTGTCAAAGCGGAGAAGTGCGAGTTCCACGCCAAGTCGGTCTCATTCCTTGGGTTCATTGTTTCGGAAGGGGAGGTTAAACCGGACCCTGTCAAGGTGAAGGCAGTCGCCGAATGGCCGGTACCCGACTCTAGAAAGGCTCTGCAGCGATTCCTGGGATTCGCCAATTTTTATCGGCGGTTTGTCAGGAATTATGGCCAGGTGGCTGCACCCTTAACCGCGCTCACCTCTACCAAGTCACCTTTTGTATGGAACTCTCGGGCTCAGGAGGCCTTTGATAATCTCAAGTCCCGGTTTATCTCTGCTCCTGTTCTCTCTGTTCCAGATCCTAAGAGACAATTCATTGTTGAGGTTGACGCATCTGATGTCGGGGTTGGCGCTGTCTTGTCCCAACGCTCCTCCCAGGATGGGAAAGTACATCCCTGTGCTTTCTTTTCGCACCGTCTGAACCCTGCCGAACGGAATTATGACATCGGCAACAGGGAGCTGTTGGCAGTCAGGCTGGCCTTGGGGGAGTGGCGTCACTGGTTGGAGGGGGCCACTCAGCCTTTTTTGGTCTGGACGGATCACAAGAATTTAGAATATATCCGTTCAGCCAAGAGGCTGAGTTCTCGGCAGGCTCGCTGGGCACTTTTCTTCAACCGCTTCAGGTTCACCCTTTCGCACCGCCCGGATCCAAGAATGTCAAGCCTGACGCCTTGTCTCGCCTTTTTGAGCCCCCGGGAGAAGCGGCTTCTACCGACCCGATCCTCCCTCATGGGGTGGTTGTGGGGGCTCTTACTTGGCAGATTGAGAGACTTGTCAGCGAGGCCGGTCAAGGAGTGGTTATTCCTGTGGGGTGTCCAGCGGGTCGGTTGTTCGTTCCTGAGTCCTTTCGCTCTGAAGTCCTCCAGTGGGGTCACGACTCCAAGCTAACCTGTCACCCGGGAGTCAGGAGATCGTTGGCAGCCATCCGTCAACGATTTTGGTGGCCATCTATAGGCCAGGATGTCAGGCAGTTTGTGTTGGCTTGCTCAGTCTGCGCCCAGACGAAGACCTCTAACCAGCCTCCGTCAGGTCTGTTATGTCCCCTCCCTATTCCCACCCGTCCTTGGTCTCATATTGCCTTGGATTTTGTTACTGGTCTTCCCCTCTGCCGAGGCAACACCGCTATCCTTACGGTGGTGGATCGTTTCTCAAATCGGTCCATTTCATTGCCCTCCCAAACTCCCTCAGCCAAGGAGACCGCGTTACTGTTGGTTACCACGTTTTTGCTCCACGGGATGCCTACGGACGTGGTTTCTGATCGGGTCCCCAGTTTGTCTCCGGTTTTGGCAAGAATTCTGTCGACAGATCGGGCCTCTACGAGTCTGTCTTCAGGTTATCACCCTCAGTCGAATGGTCAATGTGGCGAGCCAACCAGGATCTTGAAAGAGCACTCCGCTGCCTGGCGCCCCGTAATCCTGCCTCCTGAGTCAGCAGCTTTCCTGGGTAGAGTATGCGCCCACAATACTCTACCAGTGGCATCCACAGGTATGTCACCCTTCAATGTTCTGTTGGTTATCAACCCCTTGTTTCCCATTCAGGAACCGACGCTGCGGTGCCGTCTGCCCTAGCCTTTGTCCGGAGGTGTCGTAAGACCTGGAATAAGGCCAGGAGGGTCTTGGCCCAGACCGCTAGACGCACCAAGGCAGCAGCTGACCGTCATCGGACTCCAGCCCCGCGCTACATTTGTGGTCAGAAGGTATGGCTCTCCACTAAGGACCTGCCTCTCAGGGCGACTTCCCGCAAGCTGGCGCCCAGGTTCATTGGTCCATACCAGATCACCAAGGTTCTCAGTCCGGTGGTTGTTAGGCTCAAGTTACCTTCCTCCCTTGGTCGGGTACACCCTGTTTTTCATGTATCCAGGGTTAAGCCTGTCATTCGCTCCCATCTTAACACTAATGCCTCTTCTCCCATTCCTCCCCCCCCTCGCCTAGTGGATGGTTCTCCGGTCTACACCGTCCGGAGACTGCTAGACGTTCGCCGTAGGGAAGAGGTTTTCAATACCTGGTGGACTGGGAGGGTTACGGACCGGAGGAGAGGTCATGGATTCGGCTCGACGCCCTGGATCCGTCACTCATCAAGGATTTCCGCCGGCGCAGGGATTATCCTCCTTGATACGCCTGGGGGCGTTCCTGAGGGGGTACTGTCAGTGCCAGCAGCGCCCTGTTGTGTTTGTCTTGTGTTTTGTTGTCCTGAAGCACATGGTCTTTGTTTTGACAGCTCGCCATGTGCTTTGCTGTTAACTCCTCCCCTCTTGTTAACCCTAATTGTTTCACACTCCTGCACCCCATTTCCGTTAATTACCCTCTCTACTTAGTCTCCTTGTGTTTTCTGTCCTTTGTCAGTCCGTCGTCTAATGTTAGTTCGTTCTGACTCTGAACCTCTGTTGACCAGTCTGATCTGTTTGCGTTTGTCCAGTCTTAGTCCTGTTCTCGGTCTAGTTAATGCCTTTTGCTTTTTGTGTTTTTTTCTATTTTTATTAGTTTCTCGTTTTTTCCCCGTCTTCTGCCCCCCATCTCTCCAGTTCGCTTTTTGCCCAGCTCAGGACTCTCTCCTCACCGACGACCTTTGGGTGCCAGTGCCTGTCTCGGTCTTCTAGTGGGCGGATGCTGGGCGTGGCTACAGTGGGAAGCTTTGCGGCGACCGTTTTGGCTGGCCACCCTTTTCCTGCTCCACCGGTTGGGCCTGGTTCACCTTTTGCCCCATCGAACTGTGTCAGTTAGATGTTCCATCCTTCACCTCCTCTGCAGCTGGGATCGTGGCTGGAGTAGACTGCCATCTGTTTCACCCCTTTGTGGGATAATTACACAAAGACCTTTTTGTTCAAATAAAGTTAATTTCTTTCTGCAATTGGGTCTGCTCGTCTGTCCTGACACTACCCATTCTTATTAAAGCCCAATATCACATACAAATCAGTAAAATCACGTAACATGACTTTCATAAAATGGGACAGGCTGAATTTATTAATGTTATTTCATGTTTTGTTTTTTTTGGTTGGGAAAGAGAATGTGTGAATGCGCTCCGAGACAGAGCAGAAAGTGAAGCTAAAGTGAGTTTAGATTAAGACAAAGTATTAGAAAATGTGGTGGTTTGTGATTATTCATGTAAAGCAGTCAGTGTCTTAAATTAACAAAGTTAATAAGTGTGTAACAGTATACTGGATCTGTGCAGCTTTTATATTTTAATTTTCTGACTCACTAGGTGCGTTTACAGGTGGAAATGCTCCATATTAATACCTCAGAATAAAAATGTTCAAATCTAATTAAATTGTAATTACTTCGAGAGGGGTGGGATAAACCTTTCAATAAACCGAACAGAATGAACATTCTGCCTGGTAAACGCTTTAAACCGAACCGGTCTACGTCGTCATGTGAAAAGGTCGGGTCGTCAGAACATAAACATGACGTCTGTGAAAACGAAACATTAAATCAGGTTAGATTACGTCTCATGTAAACAGTCCACCAAATCTTTCGATCAGAATCATTTCAACTGTAACGAAGCGGAAATAAAAAACAAAGCATGTTTGATTATTTCAGTGAAGACTATGCTGTTTTGTCTCACATTCAATTACACTCCATTACATTCCTTTAGGATGTAAGAATATTTTATTTAGAATCAGTAAAATACAAATCCCCCAAAAGTAACGAGTACAGTAAGAACATTTCTCAAGTATGTTACACCCTTGGATACGCTCCAGAAACACTATGCTTTATGTGTACAGCCAGGCAAATGAGAAAGAAAACAAACCTGTTTGTTCCTCAGTGTCTTCTTTGATTCTGAACGTTTCTTCAATCTTCACATCTTCAGTCTCTTCTTTAATCAACTTCATCTTTATAATAGAGTCCAAACACTGAAGTTTATGATAAACTGATTCATGAGTGGATGAGCTTTACTGAATAACCTGCATATAATCAAAAGATAAAGTGTTACAGTGTTAAAATGAATGTTAATTCATTAACTTTACATCGCTTGTAAAAACTATTAAACAGAGTGAACAGTTTGCGTTGTGAAGTAAACACTGTAAATGTTTTTTTAAATACTAACCTCAGCCTAATCACAACAGATGCAGAGGAAAGCGCAGACTAATGACATCATAACATCATACCAAAATAAAAGTCCCACACACACAAATTGTAAATGGCAAAGTCAAGATCATTTATCACAGTTTCTACCTAATTAGCAAAAGCTAAGATCTAACATTTTTATGTCTTTTCTCCACCACCTCTCCTTTTTGTTATTGCCTTCTTTTAGGGTCTGCATCAAGACAAGTCCTGATTTTCTGCAGCAGACAACAGCACCATTTCCTGACATGCATACTATTGGGGCAACTCTTTATTTTAAATGCAGAACACATTAATTATAAGTACATGCTTTAAACAACTTGTGCAATTTTACATCAAACGTTACAGTACAGTGGACAGTAACAGGGGGACATTGTATCCTATAATCAGCTATTGCTACTCATGAGATAAACAACGTGCTACTGCCTAATGATCACAGAGGAAGATTTTTTGCCTGTTTTTAAAGATATTTTCAGAATTACATTACTAAAAAAATCAGTTTACAATAGAAATGAGCATAACAGAGTGGACATGTTATGCTTTACCACATCAGTGAACCATTATAAAAGACTGGAAAAATTAAAATTGGTGAATTAAAAATTGTTAACTACTCTGTATTGGACAAAGATTGTCACCAAAAAGAGAATTTTATAATTTAGAATTTTTTTATTTATTTTGTTATTAGAGAAACATTCAAAAGCTATGTTCAGGGGCAGTAAGAGGAGGGACATTCATTTACGTCATCTTTTCAAGACTTTATGAGGAGAGTGAAGAACTGAGTGAAGTGGAGGAACCCAAAAAGACATGTTTATAGGAAAGAAAAGCCAAAAAATCTTCACCCGCACTCAGTGTGGAAAGAGTTTCACATACAAACAAGGTCTTAATCGTCACATGTACATACATGTGATCAGTGAGAGAAGAGCTTCACAAGAAAAGATCCATACACACAGTCTAGAAAGAGTTTCCCCCAAAGATTTAGTCTTCAGGTTCACGTGAGAAGACGTTCACATGTGATCAGTGCTGGAAGAACTTCACACAGAAGGAAGCACATGATGACCCACGCTGGGGAGAAGCCATGCTCGTGAGTTTCAGACGATCATCACGCCTTAAAGAACACCTTAAGACCCACAGTGGAGAGAAGCCATGCTCGTGGGATCAATGTGGAAAAGCATCTAAATTTGTGTTCTGAAGAAGAACAAATGTCTTACTGGTTTGGAACGATGATTAATGACAAAAATTAATTTTGGGGTCAACTAACCCTTTAAATCATCCCCAGCTGTCTTTTCTGAGAATTATTCTAAAACTGCGCTTGTTTTGAGGCTATAGTGGTTTTTCAAAAGTTCCACCACTGCTCCGAAGCTTTTATCTCTTGGTTTATCTGAGCTGAGCAAATATCTCAAAATGCTGTATATCTGATTCTTAACTGAAAGCGGAATAGCCTTCTTTTGCAGCCTCGACTATCATTTGCATTAAAAAAGTAATTTTAATATTTAAAGAACTACAATTTGCACAAATCTGCACATTTATGTTTACTGTAAAACATTTCTTAACAATTTAGAATACAGTTCCATCATTAATGAATAACTACACAACTGAGTAACAAGAAACTCTGATTAATGAATTAATAAGTAATAGCACTCGAATGTGGTAGTTCTCTATTAGCTAATCAGTAACTATTATTATTATATTATTATATTTTATTATACCTCTCCCAAGAACTAATAAGAACTACAGTATACACGTTTCCAAAGATCCAAATAATTAGTAGATTCTTTAGAAAGATTTGGTAATATTTGGTCATTTGGAGTCATTACTAGTGGCTTACCATCTTAATTTTGGAATTAATTATTTATTTTGCAAAACTCACATTAATTATGAACTTGTATACCAGGACAGATGAAAAAAATTGTAGTTCTACCAGTCTCAACTTTCTTACTTGCTAAATTGCCAGAATTTCTTGTTCGCATCATTCTTGTTCTTTATACATCATGGTTTAAGTAAAGACTGTCTCTTACTAAACACCAGTCAGAACTGAGATATCAGAGCTGAGATCGAATCATAAGCTAAACCAACAACCAGAAACCACCAGTAGAAAAAAGACAGAAGGGGAGAACATATCAGCTAAGATTGAATGTTTTCATGTCATGAGCACGGTGCTGTAGAAATCTGTTGAATATATTCAGGTAAGACTAATTCATGAATGTTTTCAACCTGCGTATTGTTGTTGTATGTTGTATCTTCTGAAAGTCACTTAACATACAGTACTTATTAGATCACATATTTTCAGCTAAGCAACAGAAAGAGACCAGAATATGGAAAATTATCCCTTTGAATGGAAGCTGAAAGCTGACCAGGTGGAGATGAGGGTCAGATTGTCCATCTTCATCATCATTAGTTCGTGTGCAGGTCTACCAGCTCTCGTTTGGTCTGTCAGCGATCTGATTCATCACAGAAAGAATGGACTCAGAATTTCAATCTTCATCCTCCTCCTCCTCTTCACTGACTTCGTCGAGCTTTTCTTGAGTCCCTACATACTTTTACAGTATTTTCTCAATGAGATCCTCTACTGTAAGAATGGGACATGTAGGGTTTTTATATCTTTATGGTGGTCGACAAGAGGCTGTGGTATCCTCCTGAACCAGCTGGTGGCACAAGACAGACTTCTCTCAGCGAAATATCCAGTGCATAAAGCTTCAGTTTTTTTTTTAGCATGTTTTATCTTTGTATACATAATTGGGTTTGTAGGTGTCAGTATATTGGATCACACTTTTATTATTCCCTTTGTGTTGATTGTGTCAGTGATCACATGGATAATATATAGTAGAGCTTCATGTTCTACTGATCATCTCTCTCATGTATCAAGGAAACCAGATTATCACATTTTGGCTGTTTTCATATACACCTTGCTGCTTATGGTGCTTTATGTGGTAATAATGGCACTCAATTCATTTTTATCTTCTTCTTTGTCTTTTTCTTTATTGTTTCTTCCTTATTTGTTGACAAGCGTGAGACTGATTTCAGATCCTCTCCTGTGTGTTCTGGTCTGCAGGCAGAATCTTAGTATTCAAACATCGCAAACGTCTGAAGGAACTGCTTTAGTTTGAGGAGGTCTGGTTAAATGGGCTATTTGGTGATATTCTATGATATTTTGACTATTAGGTTCAGTGTATTAAAGGATTAGTTAACCCCAAAATGGGGTTTCTGTCATTGAAGAAATTGCAGTCTCAAGAAGATGAGAGAAGAATCTTGGAGCAGTATGGAGACAGAGGTTTGTGAGGTTCAGAATAAGTCAAGTGTGTGTGTGTTTGTGTGTGCATTCGCATGTATGTATGAATATATAAACATGTGTGTGTGTGTTTATTGAATGCAATTTAGCGTTAGGTGAATTCTAACACAAAGATTAAACGATTGTATGATTGAACTATTTGAACTTTATTCAAATATAGCACTGTTAATTTTATGTAGCATGATTTCATGATTTCAAGATTTCAAGTATTCCTGCACTTCTATACACGTCTAATATATTTTATCTTTGCTGTTTGATCCGATATTTTCCCTCCAGCAACCACCTAGTGACTACTTATTCTGTGTTGGCACAAGCTGATCTGTATTGTTATCATATGACAATTGTCTTTTATGTACTCTTCAGGTCAGTGTATATAGCAGTTTATAGAATGCAGTTTGGAATGCTAACTAGCAAGTATTTGTTAGAAATATTCACAAATGTGTGTTGTGGCTCCCCCGAAAATATTTATCATTGCATATGACTTTGTCTCTGCCATTGAGGATGCAGAGAGGGACATCTCAAGTACTTTTATGGATATTTACGTGATCCAAAGAGATGGGGATGGGGAGCCAGAGAACGTGGGAATTGTGAGACCTGAACAATGCAGGCGTTCACCATGCTGTTTGGGCTCATTTATGCCCTTGATCTGAGCTTTCCAAAAAAACCTCAAGTGTACCTTTGGGTTTTTCCAGAAGAATTTGGATGGACACGAGCTAAATACAAAGATACAGCAGTTGAAAATCAAGTTGTTCACGTAACAGGCGCACATCAGGTGAAAAAAACATTGAGAAATCTCCTCCTCTTACTGCAGTCATTAAAGAACATTGCTAGATAACACGTCTTTAAAAATGCATTTCAAAAGGAATGCAATTCTAAATACTCTTGGCATTCTGACATTGGCTAGAACTTTTATTTTGGCGCGGCGATGTGATGTCATAAGGATGCGCCGCGGCCCTGCTTCTGTGATTCAGCTGAAGAAGGTTTGTGTTTCACTCTTAAAGAGGCGTATTAATTGTAATGCTTGCTCTAAATGTACTGCACATTATTTTTGGGAGTAAAGTGAATCAACCTGAAAAGAAAAGCTGCTTGTCATTTCTCTCTTGAATCGCTTCATAGTAAACAAGAATTGAATCACTGGGAAACAGTGATGGAATATCTTGTGAAATAAACAGTGGAACATTGTCATTGGCAAATTTATGTTCTGATTGTATCTGAATTAACAACTCATTAAACTGTAATCTATAAATCAGTACCTAAGCATATGAAGTGTTTTTTGGATAATCTGCTCATTTAAGGCCATCTGACTCATTCCCTCAGTAGTGCGCTGACTACCGGACTAGGGAGCTGCTTTGATTTGAGATTGTTTTTCTGTTCATTCACACTATTATAAAGATGGCGTTTATTAAAGAGGAGAGTGAAGACTGGAGGATTGAAGACGTGAAGATTCAAGAGGTTTTCAGAGTGAAACAAGAAGATACTGAGAAACAAACAGGTTGGTTTTCATTCTGATTTGGTCTTTATTGAAAGGCTCTACTGAAATGAACCATATTAATGAAGAATGTCATGTGAGTTTCATCATTAAATGTTTTTTTTTTGACATGGAGGCATGGAAAATTGAGATCGCGTGACTACAGGAATACCAGTGTTTCTCATACATTGATTTATATAAGCATATATATACTGGTTGGTCAAGGTCAAGTTTATTTATATAGCACCTTAAAAGCAATGAGTGTTCAGCAAGATGCAGAACAGCCAAAACATCAGAGCAAAAGCATTAAAATCATTGAATAATAAAAGTCATTAAAATCCTCACCAAACAATAGAAACAAACAAAACATTTAAAAGAAGATAATGCAGGGGACGGTCTGATGGATAAAGGCAAAGAGTTTCAAGAATGCATGAATATCAATCTCTAAATCATTAAAACGGAGAAAACCTTTTACCTTGCAGAACCTCTTAAAGAGTTACTCTATGCCAAACAGAACATTTAGTATTACATTATTTTAGCGCTATGGTACTCAGCAATCAATGGGACAGTCACAAGCCTTCCAGTTTTCATCCAAAATATCTTAAACTGTGTTCCGAAGATGAATAAAGCTTTTACGTGTTTGCAACGACATGGGGATAAGTGATTAAAATGTTTTTTTTTGCCTCAGTATATGACTTCAAACAGGCTTCAAATTCAGCTGAACGAAGCACACAAAATCCTTCAAATTGAGACGCGCTTAATGATGGGACAGCCCTTGTATGCAGCCTTCCAGTTGTTAGATGGCAAGTTAAATATCATGCTTTAAAAAAAAGTATATAAAATACAAAACAACATTGTTTCAACAACTTGTAAAATTAAATAAATAAAAAAGATATTTTGTTAAAAGGTTATTCCACCCCAAAATAAAACTTGTCAGTAATCGCTTACTCCCCCCTTTATTATCGAAATTTTCAAAAACATTCATATATTTAGTAAATGTCATATTGAGTGGTTTAATGTATTTCATACATTAAATTTCATTCATTCAAAAAGGGGCACTCATGCTCATTCACAATTTCCATAATCCCCACTTCTGGATTACAACTATAGAAATGACTTCTACAGGAACGCAGTGGAATATTTCAGATACCCCACTCATATACTGCATAAATGAAAAGGCCAAACACTTAACAATAAATATTCCATTAACGTGTCCACCAAAGTGTTTGTAGCCAACTGGGAAAAAAGGCTATCTGGTTGTATTTGGGGATGCTTTGGTGGCACAGCATTTTTTCCCAGCTGAGATGATTGCTATGTTTCCTATCAGTTATGTATTACTGTATATTATCAGCATGTTAAGATCATAGCCTGAAATTGTTCAGTCACAGGTACTCTTGGGTCTTAAAACAGATCTGAAGAGTCTAGGTAACACTCAAATTAATAAAGCGATAACAGGGGTAATCAAATCAAATAATAAATAACAAAAATTAATACAACACAGTTGACAAAAAGAATGGATAGATGCCCTCTGCCTGAAAAGCAGGAAGACTGACAACAAGCCATTGAAATACGGCCCCTTTTATAGTGGCAGGTCCAGCCTGATTGGTCAACCACTGAACTCAAACAGCCAATAAGGGAACCCTAAAGAAAGAGAGAGAAAAAGGACAAACGCAACAACAAATACAAAGGCAAACAAATACAACAAGGAACGTAACAGTGTTGATTACAGAAACCACTAACACTAGATTCATGTTAGATCTTGGTTTAGATGGCTGTTTGTTTTGTGCTATTAAACTGGTTCTGTATTTTTGTGTTTCTTTACTTCAGACTTGATTGAAGAGAGTCAAGAGCTGAAGGATATTGAAGAGAACCTTGAAATTCACACAAGAGTTCACACCGGAGAGAAGCCTTACACTGCCAACAGTGTGGAAAGAGTTTCTCTCAAAAAGATAATCTATGCGGTCCACATGAGAAGTCACACTGGAGAAAAGCCTTACACTTGCTCTCAGTGTGGACAGAGTTTTGCACATAAAGGCAACCTTAATTCCCACACGAGAACTCACTCTGGAGAGAGCCCTTTCACCTGCCAACAGTGTGGAAAGACTTTCCCTCAAAAACAAAACCTGGAAGTCCACATGAGGATTCACTCTGGAGAGAGACGCTTTATCTGTAAACAGTGTGGAAAGAGCTTCATTCGAAAAAATGTCCTTGAAGTCCACATGAGACTTCACTCTGGAGAGAAGCCGTACACCTGCGCTCAGTGCGGAAAGAGTTTTACTCATAAAAACACCTTTAATTATCACATGAGAATGCACACAGGAGAGAGGCTGTTCGCATGTGATCGGTGTGGAAAGAGCTTCACAACGGAACTAAGCTGTAGATACCACATGACCATTCACACCGGAGAGAAACAGTTCATGTGCTGTCAGTGTGGGAAAAGTTTTGCACGTAAAGTAAGCCTTAATTACCACATGAGGACTCACTCGAGGAGAGAACTGTTTCATGTGTCTACAGTGTGAGAGCGTTTCAATCATGAATTTAACCTCAAAGCTCACATGAGACTTCACCCTCAAGAGAATTCCTTCACCTGCAAATCTGAGTGAACGTTCACTGAGTGTTGTCCACCTTCGCAACCACTTCTTTTGTCTTCTTCTGAACCTCCTTTACTTTGAATCCAAATTATCAATATCTATCTTCTGTCATGCTCTGAAAGTGAATAAAATAAAGAATACTAGGCTGCATTTTCCAGTTCACCTTTAGTGGGATCAGATTTTGGGAGTAACGATTACAAGTAACGCAATCAGATTACTTTTTACCAAGTAACTAGTAAAGTAACACATTACTTTTTAATGTACAAGAAAATATCTGTTACTTTTTCAAAAAAGCTACTGTTTTCCAGTTTATTGACCGACAGGTTTCTGTCCCCATTTTGAGAGAAATCAGAAGGTCAGAAGCGTTGAATACAGTGTAGTTCTAGACTAAATGTGAATGTGCATTAGTTCAACTGACTTGGTTAGATGAAGATAATAGAATATAACAGAATAGAATACACGTATAGTGATGAAAGACAAAATATGTTGTGGATGAATATTTAGTGAGTAATCCACTGTTTTGTAGAGGGGTTGTGGGCCTATATCTCAAGTGTCATGAATGAGCGGTCTGAGGCGTGCGGATCCATGTGCAGGCTTTTATTGAACAACGGCATGGTCAAACAGGCAGGCGTCTAACAGGGCAAACAGGAGTATCAGAGACGAGGCAAACACAAAATCCAAAAACAGGCGGTGGTCAGGTCAGGCAGCACACAATCAGAAAATCAGAAGACAGGCAGGGTCAAAACCAGGGAAACAGGAAACAAGAAACAAACCAATAGCAATCCAAACAATGAAACAGGCGAACAATGCAACCTGCAGGTGAGTGGCCTGCTGCAGTATTTATAGTCCTGGAACAGGAAGTTGTCGCAGAGAGGAGTGAATGCAGATCACCCAGAGGTCAGGGCTCCCTCTGCTGGCTTGGTGACATCAAGATATTTATTCTTGCTAAGAAACAAATATTCGTTTTAAGGCCCTGTATGGTTTACTCCAGCAACTCTATGTCCAAACTCTTACATCCTACCATTTTAACACCAAATGTGGTTTTGTTTTATCTATCCATCGCTAAAGACATTTTTGTTTTTTAATATTATATTTTATTTTTGTTTTTAATAATATGTGTCCTAACAAAGATTTAATATTGGCAAAGCTTGGTAGATGGTTTCCACGTTTAAACCTGACCGTTTGCCTTTTGGAGAGAATCTTAAACTACATAACATGTCTAGATAACACTAAGAAACAACACATGCCTTCAAATATGTATTTCAAATATAATAAAAATATGAAAATGTTTTTTTTAGTTTTTCCTTCTCTTCTCCATTTACACTTTTTTTTAATTAGAAACTACAGCAAAACAGAAATGCTATTAAAGAAGACTTTTATTTTGGTGTTTGGGTGTGATGTCATAAGGCTGCATCTGGCTTCTGCGTCTGTGATTCGGTTGAAGAAAGGTTTGTGTTTAATTTTGTGCTAACAATGTAAAATTACTTGTAAGCCTGTAATGAGTCATTTAACGTAAGTGCTCATTATTCGTGAGAGTAAAGTGCATCAGCAACTGCACAAGAAAAGCTGCTTATTTCTTGTTTTGGGATTCAACAGACTAATCAACAATTTAATGTAACGGAATAAAAAAATGTCAGGCTTATTTCGATTGATCTGACTTGTCAAATGATTTGGTTTTATAAAACAATTTTAATATAGCCCAAGCTCAGTCACTGTGAAACATGCTGAGAAACAAACCTGGTCCGAGGCAGGCTAAAGGTGCGCGTTCATGACATATTGTAATTACTGTAATTACTACATTGTAATTACAACTTGTGAAAATTATAAAAAAAGGTTCATTTCTCAAAGACATGATAATCCCCTTATTCAAGGCCATTAAATTTCACTCTGACTCATTTTCTAAACAAAAAAGATTGTTTTATTTTTTTTTCTTCTGTTTATTCACATTGTTATAAAGATGGCGTTTATTAAAGAGGAGAGTGACGACTGGAAGATTGAAGATGTGAAGATTGAAGACGTATTCAGAGTGAAACAAGAAGATACTGAGAAACAAAGAGGTTGGTTTTCATTTTCTTTGGTTCTTATTAAAATGCCAGTCTTGAAATCCATCTCAGATGCATTTCGGAGAGCATTTACACCTGGTCTTTTCATGATTGGATAGCTATCTGATCATGAAAAATGCATGAACTGACCAACTGTAAACAGCCCTATATGATTATTTTGTATGTTGTTATATACATGCATTGTGTTAAAATACTCACCCTTTGAAATATAAAAACTAAAGTTTGGAAACAAAGAGTTACTGTGATTACAGATTGTATTTGTGTTTTTTAATTTTAGACCGGATTGAGGAGAGTCAAGAACTGAAAGATACGGAAGGGAAAGAGCAGAATGAGAAATACTGTGTTTTAAAAATTGGAAAAAATCCCACACAGACTAAAAAGTGCTTGTCTCAAAAAAGTGTCCAGGAGATTGAATCTGAGAGCCTTTTTACCTGCCATCACTGTGGAAAGAGTTTCAGTCGTAAAGGAAACCTTAAGGTCCACATGAGAGTTCACAATGGAAAGCAACCTTATACCTGCCAACAGTGTGGAAAGAGTTTCGCCCAAAAAGGAAGCCTTGGAGTCCACATGAGAATTCACAATAGAGACGTCGCTTTGTCCTGCAAACAGTGTGAGAAGTGTTTCACTACCAATGAAAAACTGAAAACTCACATGAGAGTTCACACTGGAGAGAAGCCTTTCTCCTGCCAACAGTGTGGAAAGAGTTTCGCTCTCAAAGAGAACCTTAAAATTCACACGAGAGTTCACACTGGAGAGAAACCCTACACCTGCCAACAGTGTGGAAAGAGTTTTGCTCAAAAAGGAAGCCTTCGAGTTCACATGAGAAGTCACACTGGAGAAAAACCTTACACTTGCTCTCAGTGTGGACAGAGTTTTACACATAAAAGCAACCTTACTTCCCACATGAGAATTCACAGTGGAGAGAGGTCTTTCACCTGCCAACAGTGTGGAAAGACTTTCCCTCAAAAGCAAAACCTTGAAGTCCACATGAGGATTCACTCTGGAGAGAAGCCTTACACCTGCGCTCAGTGCAGAAAGAGCTTTACTCATAAAAACACCTTTAAATACCACATGAAAATACACACTGGAGAGAGGCTGTTCGCATGTGATTGGTGTGGAAAGAGCTTTATAACAGAACTGAGCCGGAGATACCACATGACCATTCACACCGGAGAGAAACAGTTCATGTGCTGTCAGTGTGGGAAAAGTTTTGCACATAAAGTAGGTCTAAATTACCACATGAGGACTCACTCGGGAGAGAACTGTTTCATGTGTCAACAATGTGGAAAACGTTTTAGTCATAAATGTAACCTAAAAACTCACATGAGACTTCACCCTGAAGAGAATTCCTTCACCTGCAAATCTGAGTGAACGTTGACGCTGGTCCTGACTGAGAGTCAAATCTAAAAGTAGTTTTACTACGCTTAGGGCAGCATCGGCGCTTGAGGCAACCAGAGGCGTTGCATTCGAATTATTGAAAGGCGTTGCGTTGGTTGTTTATGCTGCACTAGCAATAAAGGCGTCTTCTCTGATGATGTCAGTTTGACGCCTTAACCAGGCATGAGCATGACATCATTGACCACGCCCCTGAAATGCCTACTTTATTACATACAATCAATAAGAAGTAGAAGAAACAAGCCCACTGTTTTCCTCATTTAATAGTGTGGTTTTTTATAAGTATGGTACAATAATGTGGAAGTAAAATTGGTCACAAGCTTCTGGTTCACATGGACTTTAAAACAGATATCTGTTGGAAATTATTAATGCATTATTGGCACACAAACACACTAAGTAATGTTATGTCACGTTCCCGGACTTTGTTATTGTTTTTGTCTCGTGCCATGTGTTCCCTGTGCCCTGCCTTTCCTCCATGTTAATTGTATGATTGTCTGCAGCCGTGTCTCGTCAGTGTTGTCAATTACCCCGTGTATTTAAGTGCTGTGTTTTGAGTTCTGTTGGTCCAAAAGCGTCAAGGTCTATACCCGATGTCTACACCTGTGTTTATCCTGCCTGCCTGTTCTACCTGCCTGCCTTTTTGTATCTTTATTTTACCATTTTGAGATTAAACCCATTTGAGTTCATTCTAGCCTTGTGTCCTCAGTCCTGCAGCGCAACGTGACAGAACGCTCGGAACCTAAAAAGTAAATAGCGGCGTATTTTCCCCCTTTTTTTTTTGTTTGCCATGTTCTCCCAGTATAAAGACCCAAACTTCCTCATCCGCCTGCTGGAGCAGGGGGATTGCTCTCTCGAGGAATATACCGAGCTATTCCTCCAACTGGCCAACGACTCCGCTACCGGACAGCTTTCTGTGCGGAATCTATTTCCAGCGGACTTAACACCTCCAGCCAAGCGCGGCTGTCCGGGAGCGGTCCTCGAGAGAGCATCGCGCATACATCAGTGGGTGCTGGTGTCCTGCAAATCGTCCAATGACTGTTGCGCTTGAGGACAACGACACCAGCCCCACTCCAGATCCAGAGCCTAGCTCAGCCCTTCACCGCATGGTGAGCCCAGCCTGAGCCCACGCTGACACGGGGGGCGGAGTCGGCGTGACCACGGACCCATCGTCACAGAGAGCAACAGAGGCGTGGGCGTAACAGGACCCGAGCCGTATACATCAGACCAGGTGCGCGAGCCAGCTGGCGGAGCTCCCGCGGTGGAGACAGCCGACTGCGATGAGAGCGCGGTGGAGCTCCGCCTACTGCACATCGGCTGAGGATGAGCTGATCATCCACCTGGGGCTGCTGGATCTGCAAAGGGAGCTGGACGATATGGACTTGGACATAGACTGGGCACCTCCCCTGTATCCTGAGTTCCTGTTCCCGTTCAGCTCCGTCCCGTTCCGAGTGCCCGCGCCCGCGTGCGCTCGCCTGTCCGTTCAGTGCCCGCGCCCGCGTCGCTCCTCCAGTGCCCGCGCCCGTGCGCCTCCCTCCAGTGCCCGCGCCACGTGCGCTCCCAGTTTTCCCACCCTCCCACCCCTGGTCATACCACGTTGATGGATCCCAGCAGCCCCTGCGCTCATCCTCAGCTCTCCATCAGGAGCTCGCCACGGGTCTGCCGGTCTCCATCGCCGTCGAGGGTGAAGGATCCCTCGCCTCGCCGTCCTGCCTCCGAGACCCAGACTCCTCCTCGGCTCGTAGACCCGTCGGCTCCCCCTGGGCTCCTAGCTCCCTCCTCTACACCGTGGTCCGTCAGTCCACCAGCTCCACCAGGCTCCATCGTCCCTCCGGCTCCGCCTTGGTCTGTCGTCGACCATCCGTCGCCTCGGGATTCCTCTCCTCCGGCTTCGCCTCGTCACTCCATCCCACCGGCTCTGTCAGGCTCCTCCTTCCCTCCAGCTTCACCTCAGTCGCTCTGGCTCTGCCGCGTCCTTCCCGTCCCCCGTCTCCGTGTCAGTCGCCGAAGCCTGCGGCGTCGCCTTGGACCTCCAGCGCCTCGACGTCACCCTGGCTCTTCGGCTCTCCGTCTCCACTTCAGTCTCCTCCACCACCTGCTCCGCTGCAGTCGGTCGGCCCCATGGAGTCGATGGCTGCTCCTCCTCCATGGCTCCTCCCTCCGTCGACTCCACCTTGGACCACCATAGCTGGGCTCTGGATCTCCTCCTGCTCCGGACTCCTCCTGTCTCCTTCCTGGCTCCTCCCTCCGTCGACTCCACCTTGGACCACCATAGCTGGGCTCTGGATCTCCTCCTGCTCCGGACTCCTCCTGTCTTCTCCCTGGCTCCTCCCTCCATCTGTTCCTCCCTGGACTGTCTGTTTACTCCCTCCTGGGGGCCGTCCTCCACCAGAACCTCCTCCCAAGATCCGGTATCCCAACTTCCTAGTTTTGTTTGTTTTGATGTTACCCTTTAGGTGCGAGGGACGCACCTTCCGGGAGGGGGGTAATCACACGTTCCCAGGACTTTGTTATTGTTTTAAAATCTCGTGCCATGTGTTCCCTGTGCCTGCCTTTCCTCCATGTTAATTGTATGATTGTCTGCAGCCGTGTTTCGTCAGTGTTGTCAATTACCCCGTGTATTTAAGTGCTGTGTTTTGAGTTCTGTTGGTCCGAGCGTCAAGGTCTATACCCGATGTCTACACCTGTGTTTATCCTGCCTGCCTGTTCTACCTGCCTGCCTTTTTGTATCTTTATTTTACCATTTTGAGATTAAACCCATTTGAGTTCATTCTAGCCTCGTGTCCTCAGTCCTGCATGAAAGCGCAACTGTGACATGTTAAATGTTACTGAAGATTAAGCAGTTTATACTGAAATATATTTCTAGTAGAAATTTGTTTTGGAGAAATTTGTGAGGATCAGACTAGTTTTGTGCATATCATCTTCAGATGTTCCAAACACTACACTTTGAGTATTCACAAATGTTTTGTTTAATATTTATTTATGTGATAAAGAGTTTATTATCCACACAGTCATCTATTAATTATTACCACTAAAAACTAATTTGAGTCAATACAGTTTCCAGCCGGCAGACGGGTTACCATGGTGATGCACTTTATGTTTACCTCAGATGCATATGCTTTTGTTTTTTATTGTAAAAACATGTGGCGCACACTCCTTTGTGTTTGAGAGAGAATATTCAATGTCTGTGTTGTGGTGTTACAGTTAATTCTCCTGTGAATAATAATACATTTATTTCAGTATGTGAATACTGAACGACTCAGAAAATGTAAATGTATATTTGTTTAAAGTAATATGTATAGTTTATCAGAGCGACTGATAGTTTGTGTAATCATCATGCAATTTGACTAATAATTTAAAGGAGGTACAGAGTATCGTTTCATATGGTTAAAAACTGCTTCCACACAAGACATAAGGGATATTAATATGTATTTTTGCAGCATGCTGATGCTTATTAAAGGAGATATGATGAAATGTGTTTTATAAAACCAGTGTTTTATTGCTGTTAACGAATACAAAATGGTATAAAACTGTGAAGTTTTTATTATGAAACGTGATTTGTGATTACAACTATGACTGTGAAAAAATTGGAAAAATATTTCAGTATTATGCTGTTACTTTGATTCAGAAATGTTAATAAACAGATTCTACCAAGCTACGCCTGCATGTGCTTTTGTTTCTTCTGATAATTCAGGTACTTTTAATCCGCTAGCATGTGTCTGGGATATTCAGATGTCTTAAATCCTTCTGAGATATCACAAACCAGGATAGTTGGGTGACTTAGGGGGATGGCACGGAACTGGGTTAGGAACCAAAGGTGTGCCATACTTACCGAGCTCCCCTCGTGTCTTCCAGGTAAGGGTGTCCCGGGAAAGAAGGGCAGGCCGAGGGCTCCTGGTTCTCCGACTCCTCAGTCATGAAGGCTCAGCCCAGTCAACACATGCTCCTCAGAAGAGTCCGGTGCTGAGAGCTGTGTGCTGTGACACAGGCCATGTTGGAGGAGGTGCGGCCCAAGGCGGCCTCCGCGGCAGGCGGTAGCAGCCGGTCACGTTGCATAGGCAATGCTGAGGGTATCTATCTGCTTGAAGTCCGCCACTTGATTGGAGATTGCTTTGTGGGACTCTGGCGATGCAGGTTACTGCAGGTCTCTTCCGCTTCCTCCCCTGAGGGACCGAGGCGTCCAAAACCTCAATGGCCTCATTTAGGTCAGGGAGAGACCATGGGCACCGCTGGTTGTGAGCTCAGGCCAAGTCGTTGAAGATTTTCCTTTTCGAGCCTCCACAGCCTTTCTCTGTGCGCATTTGTCTTCTCTGTATGAGATGTCAAGCGGCAGTCCGATCTCAAACATTTTGCAACTCCTACAAAAACTTTTCTCTGTGACAAATTTACTGATATGCATATGTGACCTGTCACTGGTGCTCGGTTTTGCTATGATACTACCTTCACAGAACATGGTGGTAGTCAGTCATCCATACCAAATCAGAGAGGTCAGTGTGGTGTACTGTAGTTGTCCAGGCCAACATCTGATGTGCTGACATCTTCAGCAGGGATCCTAGAAAACTACCAGAAAGATTCGCCTACCTACAGAATTCAGATCTAACCTGATCCAACACACCAGTATGTAATTCAGCTGCTCCTGAAGAGCTCCAGGAACAGGACCCCAGCATAAAAAATATCACATTTGATATTACATGGTACTAATCCAAATTTAATTTAAGTTTAGCTAAATAGGAAAACATTTTTGCTGTAATGCTGGCATTTTGTGAGAAGTTCAGTGACCTGGTTTCCTCTTTCGTGTAATATTTTCAAAAGATTAACGATGCAGCTGGTGATGGGTGCGACCAGGTGCTCCTCCTGAGTTACCCAGGTGACACTGATTGTTCCTCGAGCACAGACTTGAGCTGTGTGTTTTCGGCTTATTAGGCATAATGGGCTTCAGAATGTGCTTATAAACACGCTCAGTTTTGCCCATGATTAGAGCTGCTAATCTTTTGTAGTTCACAATCACTAAAATCATCTTAAGCATCCTCAGGATTGAAAAACTGTTAACAAACACCAGTTTTTTTGTAAAGTGACCATGGGTTCTTTAAAGGTGCTATTACAATAAAACATAGTATTAATATTATTATTATTAATAATTTAACAAATCTTAAAATCGAAAGTTTGTACTGGTAAAAATTTAGCATGACTTTTACTCACCAGCATGAGCGTTATTAGATCACTTTAAAATATAAAAGTTAAAGAAAACTGAAAGAGTACACAGACTGAGAGAGATGGAGGTGTGCCTTGTTCACGTGACAGGAGAGCGATCGGCCGTGCAGGAAATCTTAGGATATTTAAGAGCAGCTGCAGGTATCTGAGCTGTTCCGTCAGCGATGAACATGATGAAGATGATTCAGATGTTCAGTGTAGCATTCTCTGTTGCTCTTCTACTAAGAGGTAAGCTCTTTTGTTTTAACATTGTAGAACATTTTTGGGGCCTCTGACACAGCTACACTTTTCTTATTTATATTTTTATTATTGTAACAGTCAGTATCAAGTGCCATATATCCCTATGAAAAGTCTATCTAATTTCAATTCTCAGTTTTCCTTGTTTTTTTTTCTAAAAATAAATTTCTAGAATTTTAAGAAAAACGCAAGCAACATTTGGAAAAATTGAAGTTTGGATTTTTTTTTAGAAAGTTGTATCTGGGTGTTTTACATTTCCAAATTTTTTTTTATTTCTTTACGTATAACATTCCCCAAGCAAGTTCTATTATTATAAGCACTTTTCAGAGAAAACAAATCTATTTAGTTTACCAACAACATACAGTAGATGTTGCCTCGCATCACAAATGACCTTGTAAATGTGTACCTCTGTTAAAGTACTCTGTGGAGTGGTGCTCTGTGCTTTTTCAGAGTTCCCTTTTCATGCAAATGTGCTATTTTGTGTTTGTTTTCATGCACGCATGACACACTTTACTTTCACTTTGCTCTTCTTCAAATTTCCATTGAAAAACAGGGAGGTTCTGATTTAATACAATCAAAGAGCTCCACTACTTATTTTCACTGAAGACTTGATAAAGGTTTTGATCTACTTCAAATGTTGACTAGTGTACTTTATTATGACTTAGAAGGTAACTCATTCATGTTGAGCTGAATGTTCAGCAACATTACTCCCATCTTCAATAAAAAAAATAATGTTCAAAAATCATTCTTATATGCTGCTTTACTGCACAATTAACAACAATTCTGCAGCTGCTTCTCTTGTTCATAATGATTGATGATGCTATTTTTGTGAAACATTAGCATTCAAATATACAGTATGTCGTGCTGTCGTGGAGAAAGAACGAAGACCGAAACAGATGAACATACACACGTCAGAACAGATTAACTAATAATTAACGGTAACAGGAAGGACCAAATAAAGGAAACACAGGGACAGAACGAGGAACAGAACAAAACCAAAACACACAAAGTCTGAATTTCATTAATATAAAAATGAAATGGAAAATTAAACATTTTACTGATATTTTGACAGTACAAGCTTATGTTGAACTATTCCTGTACATACAGGTGCTGAATAAAGCAGGACATAAAAGTCTTCCATTACCACATGTAAATGTCTAAAATGTTTATTTGAGAAATATATTTAACCTCATATTTAACTTCATCTAACTGCATTGAAGTTTACAAACGTCTGAGTGATCTCCTTGCTGGTAGTGTTTTATTATACTGATGAAGTAGGAACACCAGCCCTCTAGTCAGAACAGAAGTTGTGTGACGTCCTGTGAAAAGGGCCTATTCTCCACTCAAGCCCATTGCTTCCTTTTTCTCAGAAGTAATTACTCACGTTACTTATTAATTAACTTTAATATTACTCACCTTAAATACTATATAGTAGGGAAGTATGTGATTTTGGACACGGTTCATGTCTTTTTTTCTCTCTCTCTTCTACCCAATACACAGCTGCTGTTGCAGCCAAGAGATCAGTTTGGATATTTTGGGTATCGGTTTGAAACATTTTATGTTTGTTGAATTTAATTTTTTTCTCGAGAGCAAGACAAAGTTGTCTTAAATCCTAAAATCAAGTTTTGAGTTTTTGTCTCAGACAACTTTAATTTGAACTTTTTTAAACCACGTCGAATGTTGACTATTATAGAAACGTTATTTAAAATTGTAATAATATTTCACAATATTGCAGTTTTATCTTTTTGGTCCAATAAATGCAGCTTTGCTTCTTTTCAAAAACTTAAAAAAAACTGTTACAAACATTTAATCAATAAGTATTTTATTTAATTTATATTTCAATTTTATTTGACTTACTATTCCCCCAAACGTTATAGGCAGCTAAACTTGTTTCTTGTTTTCTAGAGTGTGACGCACAACTGAATGGTAACTATTTTTCACCACATATTTTTAATGAGGCTTTTATGAAGCGTATATATTTACAATATTTACTTATTTGTGGTTATACCTTTTAAGAGTATGACCATTTATAACACCATAAACACATTGCATCTACTTAAACTACAATGGATTATATTTAGTCTCATATCTAGCCAAGTTCTTAATGCAAAGACCACTTATAAGTAGTAGTAGTAGTAGAAGCAGCAGCAGTTCTTTGCAAGTACATCAACATACTAGCTATCCTAACCTCAACCTAAGCCTACTGATACCCCATTGAGTATATACACACACACACGCACACACACACTGTATATATTGTCAGAGTGTGGCAGAGCACCTCTCAACACAAGGATAGTTGGAGGACAGGATGCGGTGGCTGGTGCTTGGCCGTGGCAGGCAAGTCTACACAACCAGAATGGCCATTTTTGTGGTGGATCGCTCATCAACAACGAATGGGTCCTGACTGCAGCTCATTGCTTTGAGTAACTATCATAGAGCTCTTGCAATCGTAAACAAGAAATACTTGACTTTCAATGGAAACGTTTACCACTTGTTCTCTCACCATATTTTAGAAGCACTGCAGTCACTGGCCTAACCGTGTACCTGGGCGAAGGACACAGGGAACACTAAATCCATACGAAGTGTTTGAAATGTCTCGGAAATCATAAAACATCCAGGCTATCATCACAACATTACGTGACAATGATATCGCTCTTCTGCGTCTGATTACACGGTGACATTTAATGACTATATCAGACCAGTCTGTCTGGCTTCATCAAGCAGTACCTTCTTCAGCAACACTAAGAGCTGGGTCACGGATGGGGTAATATTGATACAGACGGTCAGTTTTTTATTTTATTTCATTAACCTTGATCATGCACAACATTGTACACAACTGTATTATGGCAGAACTGATGCACATTTGATCATTTAATGTCTTTCACAGTTTCTCTGCCTTCACCGCAAACTCTACAGGAAGTGGAAGTGCCTGTTGTTGGAAACAGGCAGTGTACGTGTCTTAATAAAGACAGAATCGATCACAGACAACATGATTTGTGCTGGACTGTTAGAAGGAGGGGAAAGACTCCTGTCTGGTAGCAATTTTTACTATGCATTCGTTTGGTTATTTTGTAGTTTAAATGGGTTGCAAATAATCCTTCAGTATGAAAATAGCAATAGTAAAGAATAAAGTCTCTAAATACTGCAATGTAAGGCTTAAACTTTGAATTCTAGTGAACAACTAGTGAGTCACTTTCAAAACAGATCAATGCAAATATTTATAATATTTGAAATCGTACCAGTATTCAGTGATTTAGTGTATTGTATTATCTATATTAGTGCAAAATATACTGAATATGGCAAGTCCTTAGCATTTAACCCAATAATATCAACATTTCAATTTTATTAGTTAAAATGTACATTTTGGATTTTAACAAATGCTAATTGTTTATATCAGCAATTCGATTCTTGGTAATTGTTGATATCTATAATTAATATTTTTACTAGTTAAATGTTGAATAGGTGGCCAAAATCAATTGTTGAAATAAAAAAAACTTTTTATTTTTAATATAATACATATGAAAAATTTAATTGTTAATATCAGGAATTAAATTGCTGATATCAGAATTATCATTTCAAATAGTGAAAATTTTAATTTGATATTAAGTCATATCTTGAGAAGAAATAAAATTTAAAACAGCTTGCTGTATCTGTAAAACAAAGAAGATTGAACAATAGATGTTGATTTTGATTATGACTGATTATGAACTATATATTTTAATAAAATATGAAACAAACATGAAACAAAACTCAAACCCCATATTATAGTAAATTACAAATACATGACAAACAAGTGATTTTGGTTGTTAGCAAAAAATATTACAGTATAAAAATATTTATTTTAAATATAATATGGGGGTATGAACATGTCACTCTGGACATTCTGCAGTCTTATCCCCTCATTTTGGTATGCATATTTTTCAGGATTGTGTCAGATTTTCTTTCCCTTTGTACATTTAATTAATTTCTGTGATGGGTCAAATTGACCCACAAGGCACAATTTTGTTATTACACCCGCATAAAAACCTTGCGAACAATTACACGTAATTTTCCAATAATTCCTTCATATTATTACACATTTGATGTTCATCTGGAAGAGATATATGGAATAGGTAACATAGCATGTCACTAACCTGTTCTTCATTGTACAGTTTGATTCTGGTGGTCCTTTGGTCAGCAAACAGTTCTCTTTCTGGGTCCAGTCTGGAATTGTGAGCTTTGGCAAACAATGTGCTTTATGTAACCATCCTGGTGTGTATGCTCGAGTGTCTAAGTACCAGAGCTGGATCAATGAGAAGATCACCACCAACCAGCCAGGCTTTGTTACTTTCATCTCCAATGGTGCCGACAGTGACCTGGCATTTACCTGTAATGGTGAGCCTGTGCATGTCACACAAATGTTTTTTTTGTACTTAAATCTATACTTGATTTCAAAGGTAAATGGTGCTTTCACAACTAAAGACATATCACAGGTAAAGAACATTCCTAGTGTCATTTCCAGTCAATGTGCAAAAGAAGTGCCATTGGCAGGCGCAGTGCTGCAGACAAAATACAACCAAGAAAAAAGTAATTAAAATCTGCTCAACATTGGCAAAAGTTAAAGTGTTCCATAGTGTTTCTAAAACGCAATGATTAATGCTGATAAACAGTTTCTTTTTAGCGTGACTGAATCGTGACTGAAAAACTTGTGACTGAATCAGACTCACTCACTCAGTGAATGTTTCTTTCTTCTCCGCTTATCCGAGGCCAGGCCACGGGGCAACAGTCTAAGCAGGGACGCCCAGACTTCCCTCTCCCCAGACACTTCCTCCAGCTCTTCCGGGGGAACACTGAGGTTCTCCCAGGCCAGCCGAGAGATAGGTCTTCCCCGGGGCCTCCCCCCGGTGGGACATGCCCGGAAAACCTCCATTGGGAGGCATCTGGAACAGATGCCCGAGCCACCTCAGCTGGCCTCTATCGATGTGGAGGAGCAGCGGGTCTACTCCCAGCTCCTCCTGAGTGACTGAACTCCTTACCCTATCTCTAAGGGAGTGCTCAGCCACCCTAGAGAGGAAACTAATTTCGGCCGCTTGCATCTGGGATCTCATCCTTTCGGTCATGACCCAAAGCTCATGACCATAGGTGAGAGTAGGAACGAAGATTGACCGGTAAATCGAGAACTTCGCCTTGCGGCTCAGCTCCTTCTTCACCATGACAGACCAGTACAGCGACCGCATTACTGCAGAAGCTGCACCGATCCGTCTGTCGATCTCTCGTTCCATGCTCCCCTCACTCGTGAACAAGACCCCAAGACACTTAAACTCCTCCACCTGAGGCAGGACAGCCCCACAACATCCAGAGACCTGAGGTACTCCGGGTGGATCTCGTCCACCCCCGGTGCCTTGCCACTGAGGAGCTTCTCAACAACCTCAGTGACCTCAGCCAGGGTGATGGTCCCCCCGGGTCCTCGGCCTCTGCTCCCTCAAGGGAAGACGCGTTGGCGGGATTGAGGAGATCCTTAAAGTATTCCTTTCACCACCCAACAATATCCCCTGTCGAGGTTAGCAGGTTCCCACCAGCACTGTATACGGTGTTGGCAGGGCACCGCTTCCCTTTTCTGAGGCGTCGGACGGTTTGCCAGAACCTCTTTGAGGCTGTCCGCTAGTCCTTTTCCATGGCCTCCCAGAACTCCTCCCAAACCCGAGTTTTTGCCTGCACAACCACCGGGGAAGTGGTCCGCCAACCAGCCAACCAGGCCCGATAGGACTCCTTCTTCAGCTTAACGGCATCCATTACTTCCGCTGCCCACCACCAGGTTCAGGGGTTGCCGCCACGACATGCAGCAGAGACTTTACGGCCACAGCTCCGGACGGCCGCGTCGACCAAAGAGTTAGAGAACATAGTCCACTCGGACTCAATGTCTCCAGTCTCCCTCAGGATCCGGTCAAAGTTCTGCTGGAGGTGGGAGTTGAAGATCTCCCTAACAGAGGTCTTGCCAAACTTTCCCAACAGACCCTCACAGTACGTTTGGGCCTGACAAGTCTGTCCGGCCTCCTCCCCTGCCAACGGATCCAACTCACCACTAGGTGGTGATCGGTTGACAGCTCAGCTTCGCTCTTCACCTGAGTGTCCAAGACATGTGGCCAGAGATCAGTTATTTTCGAGCAAAATCGAAGCTACAGTCTTTTGCCTTTGCATGGCAGTATTGTAGTACATTATAAAATAGTATGCAATAATAACGTATTGAGTGTAATTTAAAATTTTTATTCAGATCATTAAAGAGCCCTCCTTACACCAACCCTATTCCAACCTAATAGTTTATTTTTAAATTTATGATTATTTCCTTTATTTAATTTTTAAAATAAATGCTTTTCTTTCACATTTAAAAAGGGAGAGAATACAATTTTAACCTGGGTTGATCGTGTCAAAATAAGTATAATAAACACTTTATCATCTGCACCACTAGAGCTGATGACATTTAAAATGTCTAGTCCAATCACATGTCGGTGGGGTGGGGTTAGTGTAAATAATCTCTGCTAACAAGGCGGGTTATTTGCACGTAATGTAAATAGACACTAATTTCTTAATATCATGGTGACAAATCAGAATAAAATGATCAGTCATTACAATTTTCTTACATTTTGCTTACACTTGCCCATTAGCTGTTATTTACATTTATCTCTCTCAATTTCCTTCTCAGCACGATCGTGTGTGACGTTCTGCAGCTTTATGGCCATGGATGGCTAGTCTGTCTTACAACAGTGATCCAGTGTGTGTAGGAACTTTGGTCTCTGACCTATTTGTGATGACCTCTGCTACCTGCTTTGACAGGTAATCATTTTAAGAAAACTTAATTTTATGTTAAATCTGTTATTATGACTTGTGCCTTCAGATCCAACATATACATTTTCAGATCAATGGAAATGAATAGATGGTCAGTTACACTATGGGGCTGCTCCAGCACACCAGTGGAAGTTGATGTGGTGAATGTCACTTTTGATGTGGCTTTTGGCAAAGGTCTAGCACTTGTGAAACTATCTTATCCGTTTCTTCATACTGCCAATCTACAGCTTGACATGTGTAATCCAGGCTTTGGTCCTGGTACTCCATGTTCTGTAATTGGTTGGAATTCAATAAATTTTACATGTGAGTTTATATAATCACTTATTTAGACTTTTTAAATATCAGGATATTCTATAGCATCTCAAGAATGATCCTTTTGTTTATCTCTCATATCTTTTCTCATCAGCTGATCCATCTTTTCAGCAATTCCACACCACCATTGTAAACTGCAATCCCCCTTACAACACACAGATCAACATCTGCACAGAACCTTTGAATGTTCAGCCGGTATCATTTTTTTAAATTTTTTAGTCTGAAACAGGTTTAAGTTACCACATACAGGTTCATCTCAACAAATTAGAATGTCGTGGAAAAGCTTGTTTATTTCAGTAATTTAGTAGTATATTAAACAATTTCAGTGCAACTGCAAAGGTTTCCTGAGCCTAGTCTCAGTTTGGTTCACTAGGCTACACAATCATGGGGAAGACTGCTGATCTGACAGTTGTCAAGAAGACAATCATTGACACCCTTCACAAGGAGGGTAAGCTACAAACAGTCATTACCAAAGAAGCTGGCTGTTCACAGAATAATGTATCCAAGCATGTTAACAGAAAGTTGAGTGGAAGAAAGAAAAAAATGCACAACCAACCGAGAGAACATAAGCAAGCAAAATTGATTCAGGAGAGTTTAAGTGAACTTCATAGAGAATGGAGTGAGACTGAGGTCAAGGAATCAAGATCCACCACACACAGACATGACAAAGAATTTGAATACAGTTGTCATATTCTTCTATATATGCCCCTACTCAACCACAAACAACATCAGAGGTGTATTACCTGGGCTAAGGAGAAGAACTGGACTGTTGCCCAGTGGTCCAAAGTCCTCTTTTTAGATGAAAGCAAGTTTTGTATTTCAAATGAAGGTCCTAGAGTTTGGAGGAAGGGTTGAGAAACTCATAGTCCAATTTGTCCAATTAACAAGATATTTCGAGAACTTCATGCTTCCTTCTGCTGACCAGCTTTTGGCATCTGCCCACACTGCTAAAAGTACCAAAAATTAGTTAAATGACCATGATGTTGGTGTTGTTACCTGGCCAGCAAACTCACCAGACCTCATATAGAATCAATAGGATATTGTCAAGAGAAAATTTGAGTAAAAAAAAGACCAAAAAATGATGCAGATGAGCTGAAAGCCACTGTCAAAGAAACCTGGGCTTCCATATCACCTCAGCAGGGCCACAAACTGATCACCTCCATGCCACGATGAATTGAAGCAGTAATTAAAGCAAACTAAGCCCCTACTAAGCATTGAGTACATGTACAGTAAATCAACATACTTTCCACAGGGCTTTCCAAGTTTTACAATTTGAATGGAATTACTGAAATAAATGAACTTTTCCACGACACTCTAATTTATTGAGATACACCTGTACTGCGCCCAGTTGTAATCTTTTCTGGAAATATCCCAAGTTAAAAAATTGCACTTCACTAATGTGCTATATTTTCACAGTATATTATACTAATATATATATATATATAACACTGGCCAATTTAGTGTTGGAGGTTTGTGTGTATAGTATTGTATGTGTGTGTGTGTGTACATGTGTTATATGTATTTAATATTAATCTTCCTTTGTGTACTGGCAGAACAAAGAAATTAATACAGGTTTGGAACAACACAAGGTTATGTAATTAATGACAGAATTTTCATTTTTGGGTGAATTATCCCTTTATGTTTATCATAGGAATTACTAAAGAATCATTCTTAGTATATTGATTACAAAATTACAAAATAAATCAAAATAGAACTCTTTAAGTACATTATCAAAGTGTATTTTTAACCTGGGATAACACTGAGTGTTTGAATTCTGTACAAAGCTGAATTAAGTTTGTGACGGTGTTTCTGGCTCAATCTCAGGTTGGTAGTCCTCTGCTGTGTAGAATCGGTGACGTGTGGCTTCAGACTGGTTTTTTGTCCCTTCCCCCTGGAAATGAAAGCACGACAGACTCCAACAGTACAGTCTTCATCAAGACCTCCCCGTTCAGCTCCTTCCTGACTAACACTATCTACAATGGGGCAGAGTCATCCTCTCCCACCTCTCTCTCCTACATCCTTCTGCTCTCTGCTGCTCTCCTCCAGGCCTTTATCACAAAATAAACTAACATATGCAGCACATTATCTGGGGTGTTATAGGTGGTTTTGTTTTGTATTAGAACTGAAGCTATATAAATCTTTAGTTTAAATAAGGTGAGGAATTAAGGTGAAATAGTTGTGCATTTCAAATAGTATAAAAACCATGAACTGTATATAGATGTATTACTCCTAAACGACAATAAATGTGTGAACATTTTAGACAGAGCTACAATCTACAAGCAAAGCAAAGGTCAGTACACTGGCAAAATAACGGAAAACTACAAAGGTTCAATACTTGGCATAGCTTCTTGCTCTCTATTTTTCTTTATTTCTGGGCTTCATACGCACTGTTTGCAACTAAGCTCTAGTCACCTGCCATTTCTCTAGGATTCATCTTTTTCTTTCCTGTTTCTCTAAAAGTGTTTTTTTCTCAGCTTCAACTTCCTTTTTTCCACTTAATAGAATTACCTGCAGCTATCTTGACAGACTTGACATTAAAGGCATAACTCACCCAAAAAATGAAAATCCTGTCATCATTTAACTAGCACAGTATTTTTTCCCCTCTTACGGACGGCAGTGTTCAGCAGAACAAAGGATTTCATACAGATTTGGAACTACTCGAGGGTGAGACAATGATGACATGACATGATGAAATCTTCTTACCTTTCTCTATGCTCTCTGTGAGACGTTCCTTCATGTACACGTCATAATTCCCAAGTAAAATGACCAACTCTAAATAATTCCCAGGATGTAGTCCCTCTGTAGTCCTCTTGACTACATCAACAACACGCTCCAACACCTGCCATCTCTGGAAAACTAGCTTTATCAGCTTTTGATGCTATTAAACAATATGCTTCTGCACAAACTCTGTGAATGTTGATTTTTCGTGCTCCTTTGCTCGACATGCTTCCAGTCCTGCATCTCACGTGTGAAGGTACTACTTTCATAAAGCTAAACACGTGTACAATGTATGATTTTCCTCACAGTATTGGTGTCATCTTTACAATGAAACACAAGCGCTAAAACAGTTCTTGGTTTGAGGTGAAAGATTTCTCCAGGCTGTGACCTTCTAACCCTGGAACGATTGAGAGATAGAGCAGTCATCCTGACTCTCACTGACACTATGCTTTTTCCTGCTGCAGTGACCTTCACCCTGAATAAGCAAATCAGTACAGATAAGTTGATTTCAGATCATTCTCAATATTAGGGCAACCGCAGTACTCATGTAGGACCGACCAGCAATGCAAATATATGCAGATATACACCAGGAGGACAACCAATGGCATGTCCCAATGTAATCATAAAATGAACAGGTTCTGTAAGTTCTTCACGGAGCTGTATCAGTATCAGGTGCTGTGCTCAACAGGACGAGTTCAAAGTGGTTGTCTGGTTATCGCCTGGGACTGTGAGTTTTCTCTGCTTTGTTCTACTATATTTTACTTAACATTGCTAGTAACTATGTTACCTTTTTTAAATATTGTACCTTAATATTCAATATTCAATATGTATATATACATGTATGTTTTTTATTCTCTGCCGATCAGATACTAAAGAAGATGATTACTGGAAAAACTGTTTTTATCCTGGTGCTGCTGTGAGTATGAAAAAAATTTGAAAAATAAGTCATATATATATATTTATATAACTTTGAAATTTTGAGGTTTTAAAACGTATAAAATAATAATAATAATTTGATAAATAATAATAATAATTATAGAAAATAATTTAAACCACAACAAAAAGAAATAAGGCGACCATTATCAGCTATCCTGTATCCTCTCTCCTAATATGAGCCAGATTCTTTACTTCATGTCATCTGTCTCCAGATGTCGCTCTGTATGTCTGTTGTAGTGTGTTTATAATATTTGATGCTGTCTATCTGTGTCTTTTAATACGACCGATGGTGCTGACAATTAAAATCTCGTGTTAAAAACAGGAACGTTTTCTTCACATATCATCATTTCAATAATAAAAATTAATTGACCACTGGCTCTCCTCTCCATGTAATCTTAACCAAACACTGATAAAAGAAAACCGTTAAATGTGTTCTGAGCATGTGTCATATCTATCTTGTAACATGTAAATGCCTTTTAATAGCAGACGTGGCCGTCTTTGCATGTACTCCCCTGAAGCTGGGTTCCTACTGCTTACAATTACAATCATAAATATTTTTCGGACACAACATTTTTAATTTACTTTGTGCCTAAAAACTATTAAGAAACGTAAATGCAGTAACTCTATTGGTCTTTTTATGCTTGACCTGATATCATGTTTTGTTCTACAGACTGCTCAAGAGTAGTGAGCAAACAGGACAAGATGATGATGATGATGATGATGATAATAACGCACCAGACGTCGAAAACATAGAAAACGAAAATATGGAAACCAAGCTGCCTGACTATGATAACTGGATGGAAAAACTGGACAATAATAAGTTGATTTCTGACCTTACTATCCCTGGTACCCATGATGCCATGGCCCTTTACGGAGGACCAATGGCAAAATGCCAGAGATGGTCACTGGAGAACCAGCTCAAGTCTGGGATACGCTACTTGGACCTCAGAGTGTCTAGCATCAAATGAACAATTTGGCACGGAGTTATTTATCAACATACATCACTGAAAGAAGTTCTCGACACAATCAAGAAGTTTTTAGAAACCGCAAAAAACGAGTTTGTGCTTGTCAGAATCAAGCCAGTTCTTCTTTTCAAGGGAAGGGTTCAGAATTTAGTTGAAGACTTGATTGAAAACGATAACAGTGTCTATAAGAGCCCTGAAATTCCAACGATTGGTGAAGTAAGAGGAAAGATTGTTTTAGTCCAGAAAAGTACATTTAGGTTGGGTAACGTTTTGTCTGAAACAGACAGGAAAGGAGACTATAAAGTAACTAAGCTTACAGACAAGCAGGGACTGATTAGTAAGCATCTGGACGAAGCTAATAATAACTGTAAATCTAACGCTCTCAGTCTGGTCTACTCGAGTGGAACAAGTTTAGGTAAATATAAGGGTTTTTGTTTATTGCCAAATTCATTGGCAGGGGAAATCAATCCTTGGTTATATAATCATCTTGAAAATCTTTCTAAAACTAATCCCAAGCCTTGTTTTGGGATCATAGCCATGGACTTTCCAAGTTCTGACTTGATTAAAATGATCATTAAATTCAATACCTAAGATGTTTCACTCTTTACGATGTTCTTGTTGCTTTAATCAGATTAATTTAGAATTTTTAGATTGATGATTTACAAATAATATTTCAGGTGTGTTGTTTCAATAACAAAGCATTCAAACATTTAATAAAGTATGATAAAGTAGTGCAATAAAACTTTCTTTGTTGTTTTATGGGTTTGGACAACATGAAGGTGAGAACATGATGGCAGAATTTTCCTCAATCAGGCAAGGTCAAAATGTCTACCACTATTCAATAGTTTCGATTTTTGGCCCTCCAACCTTTTTACTGGGTTCTTTACCACTATTAATTATTATTTTTAGAAATGCATTTCTATACTGACCACATGCAACATGAAGCATCCCATGTCATGGGAAGTACTTGGCACAGGGGATTCAGTTCAGGAAGGTACTGGTTTAGGAAGACCAGCTGCTTGTACTGACAGTTGCGGATCCTCTACACCTCTAGACTCTGCATTACATTAGCTGGGACTCGACCTATTCTGAGCAAATCATACTGCAACTGTATTGAAGAGTAAAGGACGAGCCCTGTGTTTCTATGTAAATCAGTAGAAACACAGTGCACAGGTACAAAGTAATTTCAACGGTGTGTTCTACCAAGCTGGAACTATTACCCATCAAGTGTAGACCTTTTCACCTACCTAGAGACTTTAGTTCTGTTAATTTGATTGCTGTGTACATTCCACCTCAAGCAGCATAAAAATAAAAAAATCCATTCCTTCTATTGTACAATTTTGCCAAAAATTTACCTTTTTAAATTGCAAATTTAAAATGTATTCATTAAAATTAATTAAAATTTAAAGAAGGTACACACTAATCCCTCAAAAACAGGAGGTAACACTTCAGTGTACTCATCTAAAGCAGAACAATCAGTCTCCTCTCTCCACTAGCATGTTTATTTCCTCCACAGACTATTCTTGACCACTTGCTTAATATATTTAGATTAACTTTGATAAACAGGAATATAAACATTGTAATTACAGTCTGAGTGAAAAGCAATCGGAAATACACTGGTCCAAGGTCTTATCCAACCTCGTCATTACTTTTAATCTGCTGTTTGAATCTGGGTGTGCCTGTCTTCATGTCAACATGATTGAAGTCCCTAAGAAACAATACTGTTAAATCTGTATATGAGATTTCCAAATGTATTATATGGGCAACCAACTGTTGAGCTGCCCGTTTGCTGCTGCTTGAGGTGGAATGTACACAGCAATCAAATTAACAGAAGTAAAGTCTCTAGGTAGGTGAAAAGGTCTACACTTGATGGGTAATAGTTCCAGCTTGGTAGAACACACCGTTGAAATTACTTTGTACCTGTTCACTGTGTTTCTACTGATTTACATAGAAAAACAGGGCTCGTTCTTTATTCTTCAATAAAGTTGAAGTATGATTTGCTCAGAATAGGTCGAGTCCCAGCCAATGTAATGCAGAGTCCAGGACACACTTATTCAGCCAGATCTTGGAGAAGCATAACATGGAACAATTGTCCATGTCTTCCCCGTTGCTTAGCAAGAGAGTCAGTTGACCCTGTTTCTTTGCAAGCGGGCAGATGTTAGAGAGTAAAATACTGGGAATGCAACGCTGTGCTCAGTGTTTCAGTTCGCTAAACCACAAGTCAAACCACTGGCTCTTCAGCCTCTTCAGTTTGATGTAGGCCAGGGCTCAACCACGAGAAGTCAGCTACTGTTACTAAGCACTATCCACTCAGTAAGACTAGACAACAGGGGAAAATCCCATGTTCTACTGAACAGAGACGTACAAAAGTCCCAGCTTTCCCATAGGAGGTCTCAGAACATAAACTTGTATGGACAATATTTCAGTGCATATGAACAATTGGAGGTGATTGAACCCTCTTAAGGTGGCAGAAGGTCTGACGAGGAAACAGGACTCAGAGACTACACTATGAAAAGGTTTTCCAGATACTCAATATGGACCACAGACCTCTACTGGTTGTAATTTACTAAACCGTGGACTAACTGTATTCTTGCATTCCTACAGTTTATTCCAAAATGCTTTGTATCAGGAACTGTGTGCAGACCCTGAATACATATGAAAAATATTTAAACACAAAATCTTGCATTTTGCATAATTATAAAGTTTATTATATACGTTTAACACCACAAAACATGCCATTAGGGTCAGGATCTGTCTTGCCACCCACAAAAGAACAGATGGGGGTAAAGAACGCCAACAGCATTTTTTTTTTATCATTTTTTTGGGGGGGGGATATAAAGTGCCTTTATACTTATTTTGCTGCAAAATTCCTCAGTTGCACCATTAACCTGCATATAAAACTGACACATACTCTGTCTGTTTGTCTCAAAAAATGAATCGCTTGATATACTCTCAATTGTAAGTCGCTTTGGATAAAAGCGTCTGCAAAATGACTAAATGTAAGATTATATTTTGGGCAGATGAGCGCTATTACTGCTTTCCTGACATGAATGGATATTTAATGTTTTTTTTTTTTACATCACATACCAACTCCACTGACCAGGTCTCCCTGGTAGAGGAGACTGAAGACTCAACAGGATTTCCTGGCTAAATAAAGATTGTGAGGAAATGAGCTGCTGTAAAATAAATTTTGGGTGGTTTCTTTTTAGGGACAGATAACATCTTGCTGCACATACACAAACATCTAGGGGAGAGCAGAGCACAAACCAACACGTCTTAAAATCCATTTGTATTTTTTGCACATTTAATTTTATGCGTGTATACTTTTTTTGAAAAATATATTTTATAAGCACCAACACTGATCTTGCATACCCCTCACACAATTAGTCAGTCAATAATTTCTTAACCAAAATATTATTACTAAATCTGTAAATGTAAAATCTGGTGTAATCTTTATTTGACTTCCTATGCGTAATCAAAACATTAATTAACTTTGTAGTGTTTGAACCAGTCAGACAAAACGTTCATTAGTTTTAAAAAATTATTTATTATTAGATTAAACGATTAGCACAGAGCCCTCACACAACACCAGACTCGGGGCCTATATCTCTGTAAACAACCTCTAGAGCCCTGGTTGACATCTCAGCCAGATCCTTAATTCACTCTAGAGACACACTGCTATAGAAATGGCTTCTTTGAGGACTTTCCTATTATATACCCCAGGTCATTTTGTATATTCTCTTTTTTATATGCCATTTTATACAGTCTTATGATAGACCTCACAACTAGTCTGTGGTTCTTTGAAACACGGAGAAGATGTGGAGGTAAACTCCTTTGCAACCCTTAAGTTTTTGTGCAAGGCCTTTTGGCCTTGACTTCCCATTCAACCAAAGATTCTGGGATCTCAGCCGATCTTCCTCTAAAGTCCTCGCTCTACCCGGGAAGAAACTCTAAATCATTATCTTTGGAATTCATCGCTCTTCAAACCAAGAAGCTCTCACGGCGCAAGTCCAAAAGCTTGAAAACATCAAGAAATTTAGCTTAGACTGCATCTGGATACTCCTCAATGACCAAGGCATACAACAATTTCATGAGGTCTCATTAAGGTGTCTCAACTTCACAGCCAAATTAAACTCCCTGTCGCAACGCCTGAACAAGAACCCATGCAACTCGGCTACACTCATCTGAGGTCCGAGGAACGGGAGAATAGATTGAGAAATCAGCTCTGCCTCAACTATGGAAAGTCCTCACTTTCCTGAAAGGCTGTGATGAGTGTCTCCCATTCCTCAGAATCCCTTAGACTACCAATTCTTTTAAAGTTTAAATGATGTGTACAAGCTGATACCTTAATGATGCTGCTGGGAATTTTGTGGATATAAACTTTGCTAAAACCCATGATCTCCCTCTGCTTCCATGTGATTCTGGGGTGGCGGTGGCAGCTCCATCGTATCTCCCCAACCATCAGATTCTCCTGTGATACCGGCCGAATACCAAGTTCTGGTGGAGGCTTTCAGTGAGCAGGAGGCTACTAAACCACCAAAACAACCATATGACTGTGCTTTTTCAAACGTTTGAAGTTCGTTTAAAGTCCACTAAATCCTGGAATGTTTATCAAAAACCTTAATTTTTGAAAGAAATGCATAAACTACATGGGGTTGAGTAAATTATCAGGAAATTTTCATTTGAAAGTGAACTTATCCTTTAAGTTCACTTTCAAATGAACATATCCTAAACTAGAAAGTCAGCTTTTTGTAACTGAAATAAACTTGTACTGACTGATAATAAAATATATCAGTGCATTTATGTTGTTTTAAGATGCATCCCAGTAATTTTTTCTAAGCGTGTATAAAAATTAAATGTACATGACATAGAAAGTACTGACAAGTATTACCTTTAATATTGTTAATTAAGTAGATAGTACATGGCACATTTTATACTGCATGCTCTACAAAATTAGTTAATTGCAGAATTTGTGTTTTTATACAACATACCACACACTGGCCAGTGAAAAAGAGGAGTAATTATAAGTTCTAGATAACCAATTATAACTGCATTTAAATGTTTAACATTTTCAAATGACGTCAAGATTTCTTTAACAAAGATTGCCCCTCTTCATCATCCATTCATGCCATTTCAACATCGTCTACAGAAAAATGAGAATTAAGAGATTTATTAGATGAAGTAACAAAGAACATCCCAATAACACAAACTGATATTTATAATTGTATCAGTCTCCAGTGTAAAGAAACATTCAAAAACTAGTATAAAAGAAAAGCCAGTTTAAAAATGACCTTACTTTGTATTTATAATCCAGAGGCTTTGGTGACTTTAGAGCCACTTGAAGTATTCCTAAAACGCAGTTAAAAAAAATTACTGTAAACTAATTCTTTTGTGACAGGTTAGGCATTTAAAAGAGTAAAGGTTACAACATACCTTTCTGGAAGAGGTTTAGCTTGTAGCTTAAAGACAAGAAACTTCATTTAATGCTTGTACATGAATATTAAATTGAAAAAAAAGTTACAAAATTTGCCCACCTTCAGCAGCCTCAGTGCAAAATGCAGAGAGTTATTTCTATAGAGATCATACTGCTCATTGCACTTCATTGCGGACTTCACTGAATTAGCGAATTCTTCAGGTATGCCATGCTTCAAACGGAAAACTTTATACAACTTTCCATTCAGAAAATGACTCACATTTTCTTTAATCACAGCGACACTTTGCTGTGATGAAAACAGCGCGTTGAGATTTTTCATACCAATTTGTACCTAAAGGGGCTGCAAGAAACACCATTACCATACACCATACTCTATTTTTCATTAAGCTTGCTCAGTTACACTAGCATTTTCAGTACGTGCAAATGTATTTCTTGCCTGTTAACTCAATGACTTCTTCGTTTCCACAGTACACCCCAGCATGATAAAGTGGGCTGGATTCATCAATCATGTTTCTCAAAATGAGATCACCTTCTCTTAGGTTTGGTAGTTCACTGTCAGAAATGTCACCCTTGCCTTCCATCACGGTTTCAAACTCCTTGCTGGTTTCTGACATCAGGAGTTCACACTCGTCCCAGGTAAGCATTGTGCCTAGTGGGGGAAAAAAAATGTTTGCTTCCTTGTTTTTATAAGAATCTTATAGAGAGAGAGAGCACATAGTTTATTACTCTTTAAACAAAAGGAGTATTAAGAACTGATAAACATTTTAGGGTAATTAACTATTCTTGAGTATTATTTTTAGTTTAGGAGATTTTTCAGATGAAGTAACAAAGAGCAT